>NC_052507.1:63470665-63670665 GCF_014356525.2 Nilaparvata lugens
TAATTATTGAAAACATTTTCTGTTACAGGTCAATGACGTAGATGCGAAATCGGCCGAAATTGAAAAGCTGAAAATTGACCTCAGGGACGCTGAAGATGAAAATCTCAAGCTGCAGGCTGTTATATCGGATGTGAGTGATAATAAAAACAATACATTCCATATAAATGGCATTAGTTTATTAGAAATCAACATTATTTTGAAAAATATCTAGAAATTGATTCTCCCGTTGGGCGGGTGATTGCATATTGATCAACAGACACCACCTCTTGTAATAAGCGTTTAATTGGAATGTGATTCACGTTATAGAGAGTCAGTGGAAATGATAGGGCAGCATTGTTGTCAATTCTTCTTCACCACCGCTCTTTCCTATCCTTCTAGCTCCGCAATTTAACAAATCATTTTTCAACGATGTAGGATCAAAATATTTCATCTCAATAATTATGAAATAAGTTTCAATTTGTTCAAGTTTACGTGAGTTGAGTTTGTTCTTCTTTTTGGTCCTTCAAAATTGTTTCTTTAATATGTGAATATTTTCTATTCTAGTGATATTAATGTGAATATTTTCTCTATGTATGTTTTGAAACATCTAAATTTAAAAATATATTTTGTGAGAATAATTAAGGACTGAAAAATTTGTGAAGTGAACAACTACAACAAAGCTTAACCTATTTCGGACTATGTGTAACCTTATCTAAATTTGGGAGAGGAATAGCACAAGGTTACCTTATTTTTCTCTCTCCCTAACATTCTAATCATGCACTTATTGTATGAATCAATAAATAAATAAATGAATTTAAAAATAAACTTTTTGGCAAATAAAATATAATAATTGATTATTTTATCCATGAATGAACAGTTAATATTACATCGAATAACATCATTTAACATCACATCAACATGTCATGAGATTACATCACTATAAAATTAGATCCTTTATAAAGAATGCAGTGGCGAGGAAGAGAATCGACAACGCTGTTCTGCTATCTTTCTCCACTGTCATTATAACGACATCACTATATGATTTCACACTGCTATTTCATTAATCCAATACCTACTTTAATGAATGTAGAATTAATTTTTTTGTCCAAATCTAATGGCATGAACCAAAAGATATGAAATATAAGGGTACTATTCACCCTAAAATAAATAAAAAGTATAATTTTAGATCTTTTCATGGTAATCTTTCAGTTTCTTGTAGACATGACTGTATTACTATTAGCACAGTAGAGAAAAGATAGCATATGTTTGATAGCATATCAGATATGCTATTTTTCTTTATAGTTTTACTGTTTTACACTTGTAGATGAATTGTATAGTTCAATAATTATAGAAACATTCTAGTACCCTTTTTAAAAAATACAAATGTCCCTATTAAAATACTTTATCACTTTTTTTATTATTATTATTACAATTTAGTTGCGTAAAGCCACACATTTTTGAGCAAGGCTCAAGTGGCATGCAACATGTCAAGTTCAGGATCGGGATCCTGAGAATGCGTTGCAGCACTCCTCTATTGTATAGGGACATGCCTCTACCAATGTCCTGGTTATCTTAGATAAAAACACTTTATAACTACCACACAACCCAATATCCTCTGGAATGCAATTATAAAACTTCAATCCTGAATAATACGGTCCTTTTTCAAGCAGAGAGAGTCTATGAATTGGGTGCTGGAACAATCATGCATTTCTACCTCGAGTTCTATATGCATGATTAATTCGGTCGACATTGAAAATTTCTGAATTTTTGAACACAAAAGAAACCACTTCCAAGAAATAGATAGCTGGAACAGAAAGAAGCTGGAGTCTCCTGAGTATAGGTTTACAGGAAGAAGAAGGACTCACTCCCTCAAGAACCCGAAGTGCTTTTTCCTGCATTTTGAAGCATGTGTTCATATAGTTCCTTCCTGACCCCCAAAATAGAATACTAAATCTAATCAATGATAGGAAATATCCATGATAGACCCTTAGAGCTGTCTTAATATTTGAATTTGCCTTTACAGTTCTCAGAGCGAAGAGAGCATGATACAGTCTTTTTTGGAGCTTTTCCACGTGGCTATCCCACTTCAGGTTCCCCTGCAGTTCCACCCCTAAAAATTTTGTTTTTTCAGAAGCAGGATAGTCCCATCCCATTACCAGTGGATCATTATCATTCCCTCTTGCAGAAAACTTCACAACATTGGTTTTACTCATATTTAACTTTAATGAATTATCTTTGAACCACCTGTTGATCAGCAATCTTAGCTTTCTCCATGACTTCATGATTATTGTTACCTTTAACCAAGATTGTTGTGTCATCAGCATATAATATCAATATTTACCATCCACATTGTAGGGCAAGTCATTGATGAAGATATTAAACAAAGTAGGCCCAAGTATGGATCCCTGAGGCACTCCTCGCCCATTTGTGTAGTATTAACAAAAACTTAAAAATTAAACTCTGACCACTCCTTATCATATATTGTTGAAGAATGACAAAACTTGATTTTTTTCACAGTTGACGCAAGTGAACAAAAGATGGCAGAAGTACAACAGCGACAGACAAATTTATGTCCAAAAATTGTTGAACACCATTCAGGACCAGCAAGAGCAACTAAACAAGATGGGGGAGCAGCGGGCTTTCTCCAGTACTGAGGTGAAAATTCTCAATATTTTTCAAATTCATACAAATTACATACAAATAAATATAAAGAAAATATAATCAATTACGGTACAATATAATTATTGCACTACCGGCAGAGAACAACTTGTGTGCCGGCAGTAAGTTCGAACAACTATGATAAACTTATATTAATTAATTTATTAATTTATTCATTTATTTATTCATTTATTCATTTATTCATTTATTCATTTATTCATTTATTCATTATTCATTATTCATTTATTCATTATTCATTTATTCATTTATTCATTATTCATTTATTCATTTATTCATTTATTCATTTATTCATTTATTCATTTATCATTATTCATTATTCATTTATTCATTTATTCATTATTCATTTATTCATTTATTCATTTATTCATTTATTCATTTATTCATTTATTCATTTATTCATTTATTCATTTATTCATTTATTCATTTATTCATTATCATTTATTCATTATTCATTTATTCATTTATTCATTTATTCATTATTCATTTATTCATTATTCATTTATTCATTATTCATTTATTCATTTATTCATTTATTCATTTATTCATTTATTCATTTATTCATTTATTCATTTATCATTTATTCATTTATTTATTCATTTATTCATTATTCATTTATTCATTTATTCATTTATTCATTTATTCATTTATTCATTATTCATTTATTCATTTATTCATTTATTCATTTATTCATTTATTCATTATTCATTTATTCATATTCATTTATTCATTTATTCATTTATTCATTATTCATTTATTCATTTTTCATTTATTCATTATTATTTATTCATTTATTCATTATTCATTATTCATTTATTCATTTATTCATTTATTCATTTATTCATCTATTCATCTATTCATCTATTCATTATTCATTATTCATTATTCATTTATTCATTTATTCATTTATTCATTATTCATTTATTCATTTATTCATTCATTTTATTCATTTTTCATTTATTCATTATTCATTTATTCATTTTTCATTTATTCATTTATTCATTTATTCATTTATCATTTATTCATTATTCATTTATTCATTATTCATTTATTCATTATTCATTTATTCATTTTTCATTTATTCTTTATTCATTTATTCATTTATTCATTTATTCATTTATTCATTTATTCATTTATTCATTTATTCATTTATTCATTTATTCATTATTCATTTATTCATTTATTCATTATTCATTTATTCATTTATTCATTTATTCATCTATTCATTTATTCATTTATTCATTTATTCATTTATTCATTTATTCATTTATTCATTTATTCATTTATTCTTTATTCATTTATTCATTTATTCATTTATTCATTTATTCATTTATTCATTTATTCATTTACAATTAAGGTAAAAACAACAGGCATTCGCCCAAAACTTTTCTTAACCTTAATTTGGAATAGGCCTACACAGTCTAAAGGTTATGTAAATTACAACTTAATTCTTACACAATTTTGGGTCCAAAAAAATGTATCTACTACAAAAGGAAAAGAAAAAAGAGCTTATTATAAAGAACTGAACTAAATAAAACTACGGAAAACTTGGTCACATCACGATCATTACAAAGGGTGAGTTAAAATAGGTAGCTATGACAAATAATTTTAAATATCTATTCAAACTGTACGGCCTACACAGTCTAAAGGTTATGTAAATTATAACTTAATTCATACACAATTTTGAGTCCAAAAAATGTGTCTACTACAAAAGGAAAAGAAAAAAGAGCTTATTATGAAGAACTGAACTAAATAAAACTACGGAAAACTTGGTCACATCGCGATCATTACAAAGGGTGAGTTAAAATAGGTAGCTATGACAAATAATTTTAAATATCTATTCAAACTGTACGGCCTACACAGTCTAAAGGTTATGTAAATTATAACTTAATTCATACACAATTTTGAGTCCAAAAAATGTATCTACTACAAAAGGAAAAGAAAAAAGAGCTTATTATAAAGAACTGAACTAAATAAAACTACGGAAAACTTGGTCACATCACGATCATTACAAAGGGTGAGTTAAAATAGGTAGCTATGACAAATAATTTTAAATATCTATTCAAACTGTACGGCCTACACAGTCTAAAGGTTATGTAAATTATAACTTAATTCATACACAATTTTGAGTCCAAAAAATGTGTCTACTACAAAAGGAAAAGAAAAAAGAGCTTATTATGAAGAACTGAACTAAATAAAACTACGGAAAACTTGGTCACATCACGATCATTACAAAGGGTGAGTTAAAATAGGTAGCTATGACAAATAATTTTAAATATCTATTCAAACTGTACGGCTACACAGTCTAAAGGTTATGTAAATTATAACTTAATTCTTACACAATTTTGGGTCCAAAAAATGTGTCTACTACAAAAGGAAAAGAAAAATAGAGCTTATTATGAAGAACTGAACTAAATAAAACTACGGAAAACTTGGTCACATCACGATCATTACAAAGGGTGAGTTAAAATAGGTAGCTATGACAAATAATTTTAAATATCTATTCAAACTGTACGGCCTACACAGTCTAAAGGTTATGTAAATTATAACTTAATTCATACACAATTTTGAGTTCAAAAAATGTGTCTACTACAAAAGGAAAAGAAAAAAAGAGCTTATTATGAAGAACTGAACTAAATAAAACTACGGAAAACTTGGTCACATCGCGATCATTACAAAGGGTGAGTTAAAATAGGTAGCTAGGACAAATAATTTTAAATATTTATTCAAACTGTACGGTAAATAAAAAAATACAGAGCAATGGGAAGATATTCCAAATAATTTTGAAGATTCGTAAAAAAAGACTCATCAATTATACATAATGAAGATCGATTATTTAAAATAAACAATTATTAAGATATGTTTATATAATTGCTTACAATTACTCGATTTATTTTGTGAATCCACCTAGGCTCTCTCATGATTGATGATGAAGAGATCATAAAATATGTGATTAGTATAGAATTTATAAAATGAACATAATATTCAAAAATACAATATATGAAATCTACTACAAATATTAATAAATAAATTGCATTTTTTCGGAAATTATCCTACTCAACTATGGGAAACCCAAGTTCTGGAGAATAAAGCAATCAATCAGTATTGTTCTGTGCTTTTTCAGGGAGAACAAGACGTAGGAGTCACGAATAAAAATCACGACCAGGAACTGGCCAAACTTCAAGAGACTGAGATGATATTGAAAGAGAAAATTCAGGTTCTGGAATTTCAGGTGAAGGCAAACCGCGATGACTGGGAAGCCGAGCTCAATGAGAAAAAGCAAGTGCTGAAGGAAAAGGCAGATATCGAGGGAAAAGTTAATGAGCTAATGGATGAGCTGCAAGAATTAAAGGTACTAGAATCGATAAAATATTAATGAAATACGGTAATTAATTATTACTAAACGAAAAGGCCAATTAAATGCTGTAAATCACCCCGAAGACTTCTGCTACTGCAAATATTGACAACAGGGTGAACAGCTATAGTTTGTGTAAAATAAGTTGAGACTTGGCCCTCCATCCGAAGAAATTACATGGTCGCCAATTCGTGTAAAATTGCAACTTTCTTAAATTTCCAATTCAACGTCAGAATTGGATGTAGTAGAATATCCTCCCCGATATCCTAGTAGTGCTAGAAAAGATCCAGATTTGAAGGATCATTAACTTTTATGATAAAATTGGAAACATCGCGAAAATTGGTTTTTCTTTTGAATATCACTTCTCTCAGAACCATGGGGCGTCGTAATGCGTGATAATTTTATATCAAATTAACGCGGAGAATGTCTTATTTTTATTGGTGTCTGGATAATTTTTATCCAACTTATAGTATTTTTTAATTAATGTTTATATGTTCGCCAATGTCGAGACATTTTAAGCAGAAAACATGAAATTTTCGACATGCTGGAAACTTTTTGTTTCAAAAGATAAGTGGGTGGTGAAGCAAGAAAGTTACTCAGAAATAATTGAAATTATTCTTTCAATTGTCAAAAGTAGTCGGAAGATAATATGTCAGCCCGGGAATGACAAATAATAAATTGTTGTATAGTAGCGCTCATCGAATTTCCATCTAGCTGTTTACCCTGTTGTAAATATTTGCAGTAGCAGAAGTCTTCGGGGTGATTCACTGCATTTAATTGGGCTTTACGTTTAATAATAATCATTCATTAATTAGCATTTGAACAAATGCAACTTCCAATTTCTTTTTATCTGATGAAATAATATTGTTATCACTATAGAGAAGACAACGTTATAATGACATCCTTGTCCATCATTCAACAAAGCAGATAGCGCTATCCTTTTCTAGCTCCGTAACGTTGCCAGATCGTCTTTTAACGATGTAGAATTAATAAATCAATTAACAAAATATTTCTTCTTAATTATAAAAATCCATTATTTAGTTACCATAGGTATTGAAAAATCTAATTTCTAGCTTAATAAAATATAATTGATTACCGTATTTTAAACGAGGAACCGTTAATATTACATCAATAAACCTGAAACCCGGATGATAGTAACATTGGTGTTGCTATCCTTGTCTATCATTCAACAAAGCAGATGGCACTATCCTTTTCTAGCTCCGAAACATTGCCAGATAATTTTTAACAATGTAGAAATATAATTATTCAACAAAATATTCAGGCCCCCCGTAAAGTAGACCCACGCTAATCCACGAAAAGCAACCCACACCATGGGATGTTTTATGTAAACCATTGCTATAGAATTATTCATAATCAATCAGCTGACAAGTGGATTATTCATCGCATGTATTATTATCATTGCACAGATGTCTGGAGAAGCCTAGCAATGGTTTACAAAACATCCCACGGCGTGGGTTGCTTTTCGTGGATTATTAGTGTGGTCTACTTTGCGGCGGGCCTAAATCTCAATCACAAAAATGTATTATTTAGCCTAATCATTGGAAAATGTATTTCTTTTCAAGTAAAATATAATTGATTTATTTAGTACAGTTAAATATTAAAAATTTAGGTACGGTACCGTACCAGTATATGCTATCCTCTATTGTGGGCAGTGGCAAGGCAGAGAGTCGGCAACGCTGTACTTCTATATCTTCCTCCACTATCATTATAACGTGGACCTTGTCACTAGGTCATATTGAACAAAGCAATTTCTTTTTAATTGTTGTTGAAATAAAATAAAAATTAGTCAGAACCTTTTTGTACATGTTATTATCACTTTGATAAAATATAGAAGGGTACTGGATGATTTCTATTTTATTCTAATACTAATATTAGTAGGCCTAACATAGATAAAAAGTTGATACATTCTTCTTAATATCTCAGCACTATTTAAATTTATTTATTACATTCTATATTCTACAATCACAATATCAAATTATTGATTGGGGGAGAATCAAAATTAATTATTCTTTATCAATTCATACAATTAGTACATCATCGAAATAATAGGAAGAGGAAAAATAAGGTGACCTTGTGCTATTCCCCTCCCCAAATTTAGATAATGTGTTACACATAGTCCAAAATAGGTTAAGTCTTGTAAAATTGCTCACTTCACACAATTTTCAGTCCTCAATTATTCTCTCAAAGTAGATTTTGTAATTCAGATGCTTCAAAAAGCCAAAAATAGAAGATATATTTCACATATATCTTCAAATATCTATTCATTCATTTATTGAGAGTAGGCTACATTACATAGAAATAATAATACAATTCAATTTCAATTTTCAATCAATATCAATGTATTAAAAACACACAAAACAAGACAAAACTGAATAACAAAGAATTACAAAACAAATAAAATAAAATGTTACAAATATAAAAAAACCAAATATAAAATCAAAAGAATATTACAGCCAAAACCAACCACATTTACATCAAAAGTATGATAGCCTACACATTTTTTTAATAAATTATAATTCAATATAAAAAATACAGAGTGGTGCAGAGGAAACACATATTTTCCATTAGTATTTAGTATTTTAGTTTTATCTGTAAACTCCTTGTTCACATTTTCAAGCCCAGTTTTACGGTAAAAGGTTTTCTAATTGACCGAGCGTAGTGAGGTCTATGTTTTAACTCGGATTTTCTTTTGTCTGTCTGTATGTAACGCGATTACGGCTAAACACGTTGATAGAATTCGATGAGATTTGGCAGGAATATTACTTTTTCAACTGCGCGTCGATGTATACACAAGGTTTTTTGAAATTTTGCATTTTAAGGATAATATGAAAAGAAAAGGAATTCCTCCATACTCTGATATCACTATATATATCATCTACTTTGAAGATAGGATCAATCAGACTATAGAATTATTCATAATCAATCAGCTGAAAAGTGGATTATTCATTGCATGCATTACACACATGTCTGGCCGTGTCTATTTCTATAAGGTAGGGTTTCAATATTTTTCATGTTGCGTGCCCATCAGTATCAATATCCTCACATTTGGAAAACAAATTTAATAGGTTATTGAAAATAAAATAGAAAATGATCAAATGAACTGAATAATGCTGAAGAAATTGTAACATTCTTGATTGAAAAAATTAATTTTAAAATAGTTGAGAAATATTTTTATCAGATGGAAAGATTATCACGAAACTGGATGAATCTTCATTCTTTGAGATACATATTCATACGTGAACTGAGTTTATAATCAGAAGTTAGTTTTTGATCTTGGAGAAAACAAAAAATAATAGTTTTAAGAGTAAATTATGATTCAACTGTGAATTGTAATTCAACTGAACAACTAGGACACGTGACATCAGATACTTGTGGATGAGAAAACTACGTGAGGTCTACTGTTCACAGAACTACTAGTACTATTCATCATCATCATCATCGTCATGGATTAGGCTTTTCAAGCCTGTTCCGGCGTCCATCTCTTCCTCGGTCTACCAATACTTCTTCTGCCTATTGGCTTGTGGAGTAGGGCATTCAATGGGAAACGGTCTTCAGGCATTCTAAGGACATGATCTGACCACTTATTTCTATATGTTTTTATCAAACTCAACACTGGTTGGACATCACATTCTCTTCTTATATTTTCATTCCGAATCCGATCTTCTCTTGTGCATCCTTTGACTTGTCTAAGGAAACGCATCTCTGCTGACTGTATTCTTGATTCAAGCTTCCTTGTCAGCACCCATGCTTCACTTCCGTAAGTCAAAGTGGATATCGCCATGGTTCTATAAAATTTGATCAAGGTGTTCTTCCGGGCTCTACCTTTAAGGGATCGAGTGATTGCTCCGCATACCAGGTTGAATTTTGATATCTTTTTTTGGACATCCTGGTCGTAATCATATGTGATGTCGCAGCCTAAATATTTGAAATTTGAAATCTGCTCCAGAATCCTGTCTCCTAATACTATTTTTGATCGTATCGGCCACTTGCCGTTAAAGGCCTTGATTTTCGTTTTGATTGCAGAAATTTTCATTTTAAAAAGTTCGCTTATTATGTTGAGCTTATATGCATTGCAATTTGTAGCTTGTCCTCAGATTCCTGTATGATTACTGTGTCGTCCGCAAACATTAAATGGTTCATATAAGTGCGAGTAAGAGAAATACCCTTGTCAACGCGTTGCTGCCACACATGCATAAGCTCATCAACATAAATATTGAAGAGGGCAGGTGAAATTGGGCATCCCTGTTTTACTCCTTTATTTGTCAGTATTTCTCTGGACAATTCCCCATTTTCCAATGTTATTCTTATGGAAGTATTGTGATATAATGTTTTTATGCTACTGATTAAATGTTTGGGGTATCCATATTTGTCATCATGATGTTCCAGAGTAGCTCTCTATCAACATTATCAAATGCTTTCTCCCAGTCTACAAAAGCCATGTGGGTTTCACAATTATGCTCTCTGCGCTTCTCAATTATCATTTTCAATGTGAACACCGCATCAATACAAGATCTTCCTTTTCTGAAACCCATCTGATTCTCCTGTAACAAAGATTCTGTTATACTTTGCAATCTCTTAGCAAGGAGTGAAGCATATAATTTGTATGTTGTATCTAACAGACTTATTCCTCTGTAATCTCTTGGGTTTGATCTATCTCCTTTCTTAAAAATAGAGACTACTTTTGACAACATCCATTCTTGTGGTACTGCGCATGGGTTTTCCAGCAGGTATTGAATAAATGAAAGAGGCGGAAGTGGAGCATCAATCCTCCATATTTTAAAAGCTCCATATTTATCCCATTGATGCCTGCAGCTTTCCGGTTCTACTATTCCTCCTCAGTCTAACATGTCTCCTCTCAACTGGCTCAATATTACATATTTATAATAAGTTTATTATTATATATTTTCCAATATTATATATTTATGTATTATCCCATACACACTTGAATAATTATCAATGGATATCTGATTGTGAAAAATTAATTTTCAATTATTTCTGTATTGCAGCAGTCCATTCTACAGAAGCAAAGGAATGATAGAAGGAATATTTGCGAGCTATGTAGACTTGGCATGACCAGTGAAACGCCTCAACCCGTCAATAGGTTATTCCGTACCGCTGTCCATCTACCCTGCTCTGTAAGTTATCTAACAAAACACACCAATCGATAACTAAATTAATTTGAAGTAAATAGTACCGTACAATATAAATTTATTGCATCCTAGAAATCCCGGGTTCAGACCCACTTATCAACAAAACTATTCAACCAGGTCACTCCCGTGATATGTCATCGGTCAATCTGTCGGTCCTGGCTGAAGTATGACAGTCGTAATGGCTCACATCATATATTCAGATGAGGTGGAACCTTCCCGAGATTGAATCCCCACCAACAAGACCCATATAAGAGTTTACTTTTCTCATGGATTCATTGCAATAATACGGTAGTAGACCCAATAATTATTAACAGATATAATAATTATTAATTATTAATTATTATATAGGAAACACTGAGCTTCATTGGTTTGCTATAAAAAAGCTCAATTATTCTGTCTTCACCAGTTCATTTTTTAGTTTGCTCTAGATACTAGATACTAAAATACTAGATACGGTATACTAGTATTAGCTCAATCTAATATAGGCTAAACAGTAGTGATACTCACGTCTACCAGCTTAATCTGTACTAGGATATAAGTTTATTGACAATCTGAAAATATAATAAATATTGAAGATTCGGACAAGAACTAGATGCAATTTAAAAGCAAAGATCTTTGAACTAAGGAATTAAGATAAATGTTCACAGTTTTTCCCTAATTTAAGCCTTACTCACAAATTAGACTATAATTAATATAAGATGAATTGCATTATACCATCTTATATTAACAACAATTGTAATAATAGCCTAATAATGAATGTGACTTTATATCTGTAAACAGTACAAGTGAAAAATAAAAATATCAGCTAAAATAGAAAGCAGTTAAGTAAACAACTCCACACGAGCATACAGTGAAAAACAAACAAATTTTATCAAAAAATTCAATTTTTATAGACTACCCTACTGGAGCTAGACATTGAAATAGTTAATAAACAATAACTCAGAAGAGATTCAAAAGAATTCACAAAAAATAATTCACCACACAGAAATAAGTCAAGATAACATGTTGAAATCATATCACACAGCTCAAAACAAAATTATGAAACTTTGTATTAAATATGAAACAACATCATGAAACGTTCTCTCTATTCTGTGTAGTTGACAAATTGATATTGTGGTAATTATTCATATCAAATAAAAAAATCAAAAAAAATAATTCACCACACAGAAATAAGTCTAGATAACATGTTGAAATCATATCACACAGCTCAAAACAAAATTATGGAACTTTTGTATTGAATATGAAACAACATCATAAAACTTTTTCTTTATTCTGTGTAGTTGGAATGTTGATATTGTGGTAATTATTCATATTGAATAAAAGAATAGAAAATATTGTCAGAACCACGGATTTTATTTAAAGTAGAAAGTTGTTAAATGTTACACAATTATCAATCTCTGGTTTATTACCAGATCTGGTTAACAATCTCTGTTCTTCCGGTTTACTTTTAATAAAAACGTTGGTTTTGACAATTTTCCAATATTTTATTCTATTTAACTTTTTATTGTAGTATAAGCATCTTTTATAATTGATTGTCGACGAATGTTGCAGAGTCAAAATTGGAGAGGCAGCATGTCGGAAGAAGCATCCAACTATAGCAATCTGGAGGCAGACGGCCCCAACGACAAGACTGACCTCCAAGGAGCAGCCGCGTCCTACTTCGGCGGTCCACCGGCGGTCAAGCGGTCCGATTCGGCGTCCGCCACTTCCGACGGCGACTTTGACAGCGGTCTGCCGCGCGCCGAGAGTAGCGACGACGTATGGAACATCGGCGAGCGACAGTCGCGCGCGACAGCGACAGAAGTGTCGCCGAGCTACTCGCGTGCGTCAACCGCCCCGTTAGTTAGTAGCCCTGTGATCCATGTCACACCGTCCAACAGCAACTCCAGTGTGACTCTGATCGACTCGGACCCCTGGTTTCACCAGCGATCCTCACGGTACGTCTGTCGAGCACCTGATAGTCCGTCAACCTGTTCTGTCGTGCAACTACCATCGGATACTCGATGTGACTCGTCGAGCGACATCGTCGAGCCTCCAACCTCGCCGAGTGACTCGAGGCAAAACCTCGTCTGTCCCGTTTGCCAGTCTGTGTTTCCCTCAGATAATAATCTCAAGTTCCTTGAACACTTTCAAGTGTGCCAAAGAAATGTTTAAATAAGTTATTGTAGTTTATTAACGGAAGGTATCAATCAATTCAAATTTCCAAATTCTTATAGTCAGATTCATGTTATAAAGTCAGTGGATTGGACGACAGAGTTGCCAATTTTCTGTTAATACACCGCTTTCTATAAGTAGCAGATAACTGTGATTCAAGTCGTCATCCTATTATATATATATCTGACTTGTTTTCTTAAAATGTATGAAATCAGGGCTACTTTTATATTTATTTATAAAATAGAATTAAACTGCACTTACACCAAAGCTATTAACAAAATGTTTATTTCTCCGTCCTTATAGATTCTATTAGATTGAACGGAACTTGACAAACATATATGTTCATCATGTGTATGATAATAAGTTATGTTCAATCTAATAGAATCTATAAGGACGGAAAAATAAACATTTAGTTAATAACTTTGGTGTAAACGCAGCTTTATAGAAGCCTACCTTTTTTTGAAATTAATAAAATACTATTTTATAAACATTTGATGGATTTCAGGCAATTTTACCCATAATTACCCACTTTTCATATTCAATGGTAACTGTAGGAAAAACTTAATGTGAAATACGTGCGCAAAGTTCCTCTGCTGCACTCAAGAAACCATTCCGCCCTCGCCTACGGCTCGGGCGTAAACGTTTCTTTCGGTGCAGCAAACTGACACTTTGCGCACTAGTTGCACAAATAACTATTTCCATGATCTAATACACTACATTTTTATTATTGATAAAAATACCCATCACATGGGTGTTTCAAAAAGAATTTAAACAATGAATTTTAAACAGTCAACTTATTAAAATAATGGTGCACAAAAACCAATTTTACATCAAATTACTCACAGAAGTATCAAGTTTATGATGATGTATTATAAGTGTTCTATCTGCCCTCCTTTTGAGGCTCGGACGACATCCAGACGGTGGCCAAATTCATCCCAGACTGTTCGCAAGATGTCTTCTCGGACTATAGCTACTGCATCAGTTATCCTGGTTTTTGTAGCTCCTCAATATCAAGTGATGAGGGAGAAACAACGTTTAATATCGTGTTTACGTTCCTCCCTTAGCACTTGATATTGAGGAGCTATAAAAACCAGGATAACTGATGCAGTAGCTACAGTCCGAGAGGACATCTTGCAAACAGTCTGGGATGAATTTGGCTACCGTCCAGATGTCGTCCGAGCCTCAAAAGGAGGGCACATAGAACACTTATAATACGTCATCATAGACTCGATACTTCTGTGAGTAATTTGATGTAAAATTGGGTTTGTATGCACCATTTTTTAAAATAAATATAACTTTTCAAAATTGGGGCATTCTTTTTGAAACAACCGGTATTTTGGTATAGCTCATTTAATTATATTCCTACATAGTCTATAAACGACTTATCTATTGAACGACTTTCCTTTGCCTATTAAGAAATCATTCAATGCATAAAACTTCATTGTTTTCATTGTTATAATATTCTAATTTGTAATGTGATTGTTTTTTATATAATTGTTTTTGATGAATAAATTTTATTTGATTTGATTTGACGTGTCTATAATATGACAGACAAAGACAGCAAACCAGGTGCTGACTCTATAACATAAATTTCACTATAGATATAATTACAAATAAAAAATATAAATTGAATCATAAGCTACATTTTCCGATGTTAATCCTTTGTGTGGTATTTATATTACTTAATAGAATCACTAATAAGAAATAGTATATAATTATAAATAAAATTATTGATCTAAAAATAAAACTACTATCATATTATATAATATCCAAATCAAACAATTTAATCATTTACATGGAATATTATTTAAGACAGTGAACAGCTATGATAAAAATAAAATAAATAAATTCGTATGGCTTTTGTTGGTGGGGAGTTCCCTTTCGGGAATGTTCCACCGCCTGAATATATAATTTAAGCCGTCAATGGGCCTTACGACTGTCATACTTCAGCCGGGACCGACAGTTTAACGTGCCCATCCGATAACACGGGAGTGATCTGGTTAAAAAACTTTTGGTAATGAGAGGGGTTCGAACCCGGGATCTCTATGCTGCTACGCAAGCACTCTATCCACTAGACCACGGATCACTCCACAGCTATGATATAAATCTACAGATATAAATAAATTTGAAGTTGCATATTTTCATCAAATGCTGATATTAATGAATAATAATTATTAAACGAAAATCCTAATTAAATGCTGTAAATCACCCCGAAGACTTCTGCTACTGCAAATATTGACAACAGGGTATATAATTATGGTATGATAAATGTTTTTAATATATAATTGTGTGGTTTTATTCAGCAGGGTGATACAAGCAGATGATAGATTTCAAATTATAGAAATTGTATCCAGGAGTGGTGTAATGTTACTTTTAAGAAATCAAAATACTTAGCATAGTATGCTAATGAACTTGCTTTGGAGAAAATGAAATTTTCTATTATTAAAACGGTTGTAATGTCAATTAGACAATAAATTAAACTTCAAAAGACAGGAAGATATTGTGTCAAGAGTATCCTATAGAATATGGGTAATTATTAACTTTTTGGTGAAAGCTACTCTTATTCATCAGGGAATAAAAATCTAATTACACTTTATTATTTTATTACTTTATATGTTTTTAATAAAGTTTAGGCTACTTAGATTTTTTATATCCTGATGGGTAGGATAATTATTGTATCTTCTCATTTCAGATTACTAGAGACCCTCGAGTTTTAATTACCTTTGAGAAGGGATCAGGTTTTCTTATGATGTGTATATTATTAACAATTTGACTATTTTATAATATTCTGTTCTTGCTCAGCGTATTTTAACAATAAAAAACAAGTTATTATACCCTAGTCATTGGTAACTGTAAGGACTTGAAATTATTATTATTTTTACTTTAAATCTTCATTCATTATTTTCATTTTCAAGTAGCATTAAAAGAAATGACTTATTTTAAACAATTTTCATTTTGTGATTGACTATGGTCTTGTTAAACTTGTTAATAGCTTATTTGAAACAATATAAAAACATGAAGTCTACACTCTTTTATTGAATTTAAAACATTTTAAACGTTCAAACAAAATATTTGTTGATAGCTGTATATTTTTTCCTAATCGGAAGCAATAATGAGGTCCTAGATACCGTAGCGATGTTGTTGGGACATGTATTTTTATCGTACTTAAAACAGTATTGTTGTGTATCCGCTGATTGAAAGAAAATCAGGATAACTTTGTTGAAGAAAGTAGAATATCTAATCAATTATTACGGAAGTTGTCAGGATCACTTATTATGAACCGTTAATACGTTAACACTACATTTTTTTAAACATTATTGAATTTGAAAGATATGATAATGTATTAAGTAAAATCAAATTGAAATAGAATTGAGTTTGTTTTTTTTTTTTTTTGGTCCATCAAAATTATTTCTTTAATATGTGATTACTTCATATTTTAGTGATAATAATGTGAAATATTTCTTCCAAGTTTGGTTTTGAAACATCTAAATATGAAAATCTACTTTGTGGAAATAATTGAGGACTGAAAATTTTGTGAAGTGAACAACAACAAGACTTCGGACTATGTGTCACCTTATCTAAATTTGGGAGAGGAAGAGCACAAGGTTACCTTATTTTTTCTCTCCCTATCATTTTAATGATGTACTTATTGTTTGAATCAATCAATGAATAAAATATAGGAAATGTAATCAATACAGTAACAATATTACTTCTTGCATATTTATGAAACTTATTTTGTACTTTTCTGTGTAGGATATCTCTCAACGTAAAAATATTAGAAGATAATTCATCAAGCTATGAGTGTCTACTGTAGGATACAATAAATAGGTACTTAATCCTGAATTTATCATAAGTATAAGAATTGAAATGATAATAACTATGATAACCACTATTATAAATTTGATGTTGTAACACATTACCGGTAATCTATAGATATAATGATCAAGGAGTTCCATTGAATCTATCACGTTTACATTAGATTCTAATTTGTGTTTTCATAACTCAGAATAATTATTCAAGTATACCAACACTTTCCTTTTCCAGGAAAATGTAGGAAATTTTAATTTCGAAAACAATTTTCTTACGAAATTTATGAGTAATTAATTTTTTCTTATGAGGCTGCGGGAGTTAGACCATACGACATGAAACTATAGTGAGGTCCACGTTATAATGGCAGTGTTTGATTAGCAATGGTATTGCTATCCATGTCTAACATTCAACAAAGCGGATAGCGCTATCTCTTTCTCGCTTTGGTCTGTTTCCAGATCGTCTTTTAACAATAAAGAATTAATAATTAATTAACAAAATATTTCATCTTGATCATAATAATTCATCATGAAATTATTGAAAAATATAATTGATTATTTTAAACGAGAATGAACAGTTGATATTACATCAATCAGCTACCGTCTATAGAAGGCATTGACAAGACTGAGGATCGGCAACGTTGTTCTCCTATCTTTCTCCACTACCATTATAACGTGGACCTCACTATAGAGCACTAATTCTGGAGCATAAAGCACATAGAAACAACCCGAAAAACATGATAAATTATGTTTCCAAAAGTGTAAGAATCCAATATTAGTTCTTATGACTTTAAAGTTTTCAAACTGGTTTCATCCAGATCTTTATTAATCTTTGTTATCAGTTCAAGCATTCTCTCTAGCCTCATAAGAGTTTAATTTTTCACAATCAATCATTTATTAACGACTTGAATAATAGTATAATATTTAAACTAAACTCGGGTAGAGAATATTTGATATTAATAGAGTAACAATCAACATATTAATAGTACTCGTGGAGAAAGTTTCATTAGGAGCAATTAAAAAAACGTAGAAAATTTATAAAATTGTATCTATCTAGCTATCATATTCCTACTGTTTTCTAACAACCTAGTCATATCTAAGATATTACAGTATAATGCAATAAAGAATAAATAATGCTAGTCTTGGATAAAATATATTTGGTGCTACCCACCGTTTCCAATCTGTTTGAAAATGATTAAAAATTCAATCCGACAATTTTCATTCTAATCGATTTATCCCAAACCTACTCTAACAAAATTATTCAATTCCATAAAAATGATCAACCAATATTCACATATTATAATATGGCATGATAACTAGCTCCACATATTATACTACATGACTGTAAAGAAATATCTTTACCATAGTATCACTCACCATCTACAAATACAAATAGTTTTTCACTTTTTGTAAATATGCTACCACATCATGATACATGACGTTATGAATCGCATACGAAAAAAAAAGTTCTAATATATTCCTATGTTATCAAGAATACTATCATTTCCTTATAGTTTATAGCTCTTAATAATTCTTTCTAGAAGATTTAACTGATTTTCTTCACAAATCCATCAGAGGTTACAATAATTCTCAATTATGTTGTATTGATGAATGAACTATCAAGGGATATATTTTATCCTATATTTAGCTCTAAAGAGTATTATGTGTTGATCAACTCATTATATGTATGTCAGTATACTCTTGGGTAGAATACATTATGATTCGAACAAATAACTAATTTGTCTCAATAAGAGTTCCTTCAAATTCAATAGCCTGAAGCTTCAAATCTATCTTGAATGTTTCCCACACCTATAACTCCATAGTTATTATGTAAGCAATATTCGTGTATGAATGTTATAAAACTTGTAACACATTATCCAAAATGATAAAATATTCATGCATAGATCTGGATGATTATTGAAATTAATTACATACCTTCGGTTTTTATAACTTTGTCTCATTATTTCTCCCTTAACCTTCCGGCAGTCGCGCTGTAGTAAAAAGTACAACAGTGTCAGTTTTTTTTTTGCTGCAAAAAACTATTGGATGGGGTGATGTCAGTGAATGAGTCACCTATGCATTCCAAAACTTTCCCCCCATCACTCCACTGAGTTGCAGTATCAACCGAGCAATGGTTCAGTCTTTAGGTGCCATTTAGTCGCGACTGTGCATAAGATAGGGAAAGACTGTATACGGGGACTGTAAACGAACCAATAACAGAATAAATTGATGACTTTGCTTGATGTGTATAAGTGGACTGTAAACGAACCAATAACACAGAATAAATTGATGGCTTTGCTTGATGTACCTTATTGGGCTATGAGATAGTAATCATCCAAATGTTCATAGGAGTAAAGTAGTCCAAGAAGATGGAAAAAGTAATTATACAATTAATTTATATATTTTGACAGTAAACAGAGTACATAACACTTGGGAAAATTGGATGTTGTAGAAAATACAACACGCGACTGCTCGATTGATTGAGTAGGGCGCGACTACCAGATGGTTAACTTCTAAATAGTTTGGGTTTGTTTGAGTATCGAGGTACTAATGAACTTACAAGAAACTGGTATACCGTATTCAAGATTCATTCATGGTCAGAAAATTATAAACAAATGTAAGTCAAAAATCATTCAAGCAATAACAAATTTAACAAGATATCAAGATTGATATCACACATATATACAGGCAACTGTCACACAACACATACCTGTATGCAACTGTCACGCTTTTTTCAAGCCTTCTCCAGGGATTCAATCATTGAATTAATTCTATATTTGAAGCATAATAGTCCAGTGATGAAATTGTTGGGTATAAGATTGCAGTGTGTGTATATTATAGTAAACTATAAGATGAAGTATCTTGACAATATTCTTGTCTTTTGAAGCCTCATTACAAACATACACATTATACTCATGATCATATATATTATTCTATAATAAAGTCATAGATTTTAACTTGTAGGATCCGAACTCATAGAGAACGATTTGAGATCTATTATCGCATTATTGTTATCGTAACGTTCAATTCAGGAAGTTACATAATCGCAATAAATGGAAATCATTTTTGCAAAATCCAATTTCCGATTCCATATCTTAGATAGCTAGATACCTGCGATCTTGTAGGTAGCTATATCTTTATTTAATATCTGTGATCTAGATATGATATATAAACCTATATGAGATTGCAGATCGTTCTCTGTGTGCCCTTGCCCTTATGGTTTGATTCCTTGCTAGACCTTCATCAAATATCTGAGTAAAGACATGTGACCTACAATATTACACATTATCAATACCTTGAAGATTCGACCAGATAATTATAAAATGATCATATACATGAAATCAAGGCCTTGCAAAAAGAAATAATGCCTAATACTAAACTTGGTCTTTTTACTCTTAGGGTCATTATATATCCAAGTTTTTTGAGATTATATTTATAGAAAAAATGAAGGCCTTGAAAAAATGAAATGAAAACATTTATTTCTTGAAAAAATGAAATGAATAAGGCCTTGCAAAACGAATTAATGCCTAATACTAAACTTAGTCTTTTTACTCTCAGGGTCATTATATATCCAAGATTTTTGAGATTATATTTATTGAAAAAATGAAGGCCTTGAAAAAATGAAATGGAAACATTTATTTCTTGAAAAAATGAAATGAAGGCCTTGCAAAACGAATTAATGCCTAATACAAAACTTAGTCTTTTTACTCTCAGGGTCATTATGTATCCAAGTTTTTTGAGATTATATTTCTTTCAATTGTTTTATATGTTAGTATTGTTGAAGGCATATGTTAATATGTTTGAATAGCTTATGCTTATAAACTACAGCAGTAGGAAGTCAACTTCTTCTTTCTTGTATTGATGTGCCTATTGTTGCATTGACTCCTACTCTAAACACGGATTTATTCCATATTAGAGGAGTAATTTTCAGAAAAATATATTGTAAAATGTACTTTCTGGAAATGGAATTAATTTGAATTTGAAGTTGATATTTTTGGCTGCATCTACAAAAAGCCTTAAAAAGTGGATCAATCTTCAATATTTCCATCTAAAGCTTTAAGTCGTATTTCTTTGTTGTTCTCAACCTGTTGAGACCACCATCACTGTTTTGGTCTTCCATGTTTGATATTATAGGAACATATCTTCAACAAAGTATCATATTATGAAAAAGGCATTCTGATTCTATTTATATGCCTACATGGATCTATGATAGATAGATAAATGTCGTTTTATTTGCACTTGATAACATTACAATGATGTGTGCAAAGTTGGGGCATAAGAGCCCCCTCTTACACTTAATCCACTAGTTTATGATAATGTGCAAAGTGCACTGTGTGAACAGTAATCAAAACAAGCCACACAGAAGGATAGGATATTTTTTCTCTCAGTGAGCTAGTTTTATTTCACTAACGAAATCTGTCTAAAGATTGTTTGGCATGAATTTATTGAAATTTCAGAATTGCTGGGGCAACTAAGCTGCCCCCATATACTATCTTATTATAGTTGTATATTATAAAAGAGAGGAATTGAAACTTACTGTTTGATCTACAGTACAGAGCAAAATGTTTTACTAACATTTGAAATGAAACAAGATTATATCCTGTTATTTTAAAATATGAAATTATATCCTCTCCAATTCTATAAACTTTTTAATGATGCATTACAACATTTTTATAATTCTTAGTATGAAGTTCAAGCCATTTTAAACTAATCAGAGGTAGAACAAGAAAAGTAAAACTAAAGTACACTGGCATCCTTCTTTTCATAAATTCCCGGGTCACCAAAGATTGGACGTCGACAGAACTAATATCGATTGCACAGTGCACAGTCGATAATGTCGATATTATTCGAGTTTTTCAGCTTGTTTACACTTTACAGCGTGTGTTTTGTCGTCTGTATTTTTATTAAAAAATTACGTTTTTTAATTAAAAATGGTAAAATTATCAGTGCATGAAAAGTTGAAATATGTCTCCTATTGTAGAATTTAATGATTTTCAATATGAGATAGTCGTTAAACTCTTGTAATCACTAGTTTTGTCAACATCAGAGCATCAAAACACTACTTGCAACTGGATGTAATGTCTGTTAGAAATGATTTTATTTATGTACCTAAGAATATAGAGCTGCAATGGAAATCCATTGCTTTTTAGTGGATACACTTTCCTCTATTTGTAGAGATGATGTTTGTTATGAATCAGTATAAACAGAATTTTGAATCAACTTAGTACATAACCTCAATCTTGAACATCTCTTGAACTAAGTCAGTAGAATATTATAAAACTTCCAAAAAAGACATGATCAAGATGATATGGTAAGTATCTGATGTATTATTTCACATAATATAGGTTTAATTCTGAAATTATGATTAGCTCATAAATGGTAGGCTATACCTACAACTGAAAACTCTTGGATTTTGAGCCACCAATGTGTAAGGCGCCGTATCTATAATCACTGTAACTTCTCTAATGTAAAAAACATTGTAGAGCGAGGAAGCGATTTCAACCTTTGGTGTGTTGAATTTAATGCATGCAATTCCGTGACTATGATAGCGTATTCTGGTGGAGTACTTTGTATGCCACCATTTAAATACATGCATTACATTCAACACTCTCAAGCTTGAAGCTAACTTTGCCGCTACACTATGTTTCCATCCTTAGGGCCAAGCCACATGAAGCGGGGTTTCAGGAGTTTTCAGACGAGTCGGCGGAGCAGGAAGCTCTCTGATTGGCTGATTATCAGCTGATTACCGAACGCCAACCGAATCGGAGAGTTCTTGTCCTGCCGACTCACCTGAAAAACACTTTGTTTGGCTTGGCCATTATTCACTGAGATCTTATTGGACTTTCCTTGAAGTACATTGAATCTAAAAGTGAAGATTACCGAAACTTTTCTATGTATGCAGACACAGTAGAGGTAGCTTTATTTTAAGTTTGATATTGTTGCATATAGTGAGTTGTTGCATTATACTACGATATAATGGCAGTGATGAAAGATAGGAGAACATCGTTGCCGATCCTCTGTCCTGTCAATGCCTTCTATAGACGGTAGCTGATACATGTTTATGTAATTTAACTGTTCATTCTCGTTTAAAATAATCAATTATATTTAAAAGGAAGAAGCCATTTGAACTGGTCTAGTGCTGATTTAAGTGTCTCGTGTCCAGTGAAAAGCAGAGCAGCTTTTAACCTGTAAGAGCCTTTACGTGTGTTGGCAATAAATTATAAAGCCGAATTCCTGCACTCTTTACCCCCCTCTCATACATACCAGTTCGATGAATGTCGTCTCTGAGGTTTTGTCTATATCTGGTATTGTATGAGTGGAACAACTCTCCTGTATTGAACCTATCTTTATTCTTATCAATAAAACAAAGAGTCTCCAAAATATATACACCTGGTAGTGGGGAGAATCTTTAACTCTTTGAAATAATCTCTACAACTTGCTCTAATAGATTCACCCACCATCACTCTAACTGCCCACTTTTGATTCCTAAATATATGTATTGCATGAGTTGAATTGCCCTAAAATATAACACCGTATGAAAGAAGAGAATGGAACACAGCAAAATAAACACTTCTAAGTGTTCCAGCATCCAGCAATTTCTTCACGGTTCTAAGAACAAATTCTGCCGAGTTTAGTTCGCTTTTTAGCTGGTCTAAATGAGGTTGCCAGGAGAGTTCAGAGTCCAGCACTACTCCAAGTACCTTTGCATCGTTAGCTGAACCTACGGTATGCTACCATATCTCGTATCTAATACTGCTTCCCGAGCCGTCCTGAATGGAATCTGCATTGTCTTATTGTAATTTAGTACCAACATATTAAGCATTTCTTGCTTAATAAAATATGATTGATTATTTTAAACGAGAATGAACCGTTAATATTACATCAATAAACCTGTATCAGGTACCGTCTATAGAAGGCATTGACAAGACAGAGGTTCGGCAACGTTTTTCCCCTATCTTTCTCCACTGTCTTTATAACATGGACCTCACTATAGACAGTGGAGAGGAAAGAGCATCGGGCCTCTCTGTCTTCAAGAGAGAGCCGTGTAAAACGTAATATCTCTCGGACTATAGGAAAGGATAGCGCTATCTGCTTTGTCGAATGATAGACAAGGATAGCAACACCAATGTTGATCAAATACTTCCTTTATAACGAGGACCTCACTATAGTCTTCCTTGTTTGAATAATCTTCCATGATTTCCTGAATTAAAAACTATAGATAAGGATATCGCTATCTGCTTTGTCGAATGATAGACGAGGATAGCAACGCCAATGTCGATCAAATACTGCCGTTATAACGTGGAGATGGACGTCACTATAGTCTTCCTTGTTTTTGAAATAGATACATGAATAATCCTCTATGATTTCCTTGATTGATAACTTCCTTTTTTCGCAGTACCCGACTGAAATGGCATTATATAAATGTCAAGTTGTGCATTGTCTCACTGTTCTGCAACAATCACGTGACCCAAAGCTACGCCGCTGATGTCTTCATGGAACCGATCATTTGGTTCGTCGACAATTTCACTAAATGCTTGGGACCGGTACGTTATTCTACTCATTTTATTGATCATTATTTCTCCAATAATTTCATTTTATCTATTTTGATACAGATAAAAGCTGACAATTGTGTGGTTTAATAATTACAGTGAATGCCACCACACACCAACGTAGCGTATTCAGTATTTTTGGTCCATAATGTGGTACAAAAAACCATAAAGACCCGTCAAAAAATAAAACGAGAAAGAATGCTAATAACAGCTAGTCAGAACAGAAAATTCAGAAATTTGAACTCACCAGTCCAACATAAAGTGTGTTGATTAACTGTGATCAACTGTGTTGTCCAACATAAAGAACTCACTGATGAATATAGATAAAAATATAACTCTGAGCCAATTTAACCTTCCGGTAGTCGCGCCCTACTCAATCACACGAGCAGTCGCGTGTTGTATTTTGTACAACATCCAATTTTCCAAGTGTTATGTACTCAGTTCACTGTCAAAACATATTATTAATTAATTGTATAATTACTTTTTCCATCTTCTTGGATCATTTTACGTCTATGAACATTTGGATGATTACCATTTCATAGCCCAATAAGGTACATCAAGCAAAGCCATCAATTCTGTGTTATTGGTTCGTTTACAGCCCCCGTATACAGTCTTTCTCTATCATACTTATGCACTGTCGCGACTAAATGGCACCTAAAGATTGAATCATTGCTCGGTTGATAATGCAACTCAGTGGAGTGATGGGGGAAAATTTTGGAATGCATAGGTGACTCATTCACTGACACCATCCTATTCAATAGTTTTGTGCAGCAAAAAAACTGACACTGTTGTACTTTTTACAACAGCGCGACTGCCGGAAGGTTAAATTAATTTAGTGACGAAATAATTTGAAAGAGTACTCGGATTTATATTTTTATTTGTATTAAAAGTAGCCCTAAAGAAAACTGACAACTCACTGATGGAATATAATGGGTTCTCCATCAGCTCTCCTCAGCGCATAAGATTTGTGTATCATAAAATAAATAAATGTATTGTTACAATAAGTTACTAGTAGTTCTGTGAACAGTAGACCTCACGCAGTATTTTCATCCACAAGTACCTGCAAAGACCTTAAAGATGCATAGACTCACATGCAGCGCTAGTGTCATACTTGGAATTGAAATCCTCCATTGAGGGGGCAACCCATAAGATTATTACATACCAATGCTACCAATGCCTTTGTGATCTATAGTATTACAAATATTATATATATAATATCTCGTGCTAAAATACCCCAATGGCGGCCTTCAATTTCAAGTAAGAGCTATCATTGGGAAGGCATAGGCATTGCGGGTCTATATCTCTTCAAGGTCTTTGAGTACCTGATTGAAACTAGACCTTATGGAAATACAGCAATAGACTGGCTTCTCCACACATCTGTGTAATCACTTGTCAGCTGATTTATGATGAATAATTCTATAGTCTGATTTTTACTCTAATATTGGTGTATGAAGGAGGCTCCTTTTCCCTTTTATATTATCCTTGTAATGCAAAATTTCCAAAAAACTGGTATATACGTTGACGCGCAATTAAAAAAAGAACATACCTGTCAAATTTAATGAAAATCTATTACTGCGTTTCGCCGTAAATGCGCAATATATAAACATTCAAACATTTAAACATTGAGAGAAATGCCAAACCGTCGACTTGAATCTTAGACCTCACTTCGCTCGGTCAATCAAATACCCTTTGAAATAGAATGATTTTTTTGAATTGTGTTGACGTGGCAAAGTTTGGACAGTAATATCAATACCTACTATTACTAGTAATGCTAACTACTAACATTTTAATCAAATAATGATTTATTATTATAATAATTTATCAGCTTGGTAGCTGTGTGGCAATATCCAGTTAACCACGTCGTTAGCAAATATACAATACAAAATATGCAGAGATAATAAAGAAAACGAAACAAAAAGAATACAATGAAATGTAATAAATTTGAGTGTTTATATTTAATCACAACACAACAAATTTCAACTCTTCAAGAGTCACTTCAAGTGTAAATAAAATACATAAAAACATTGAATTATGATGCTATAGTGACGTGAACAACGTTGCCGATCCTCACTGTCTTGTCAATGCCTTCTTGACCGTAGCTGATACAGGTTTATTGATGTAATATTAATTGTTCATCTCGTTTAAAATAATCAATCATATTTTATTAAGCAGGGAATTATATTTTTCAATAATTTTATAATCAAGATGAAATATTTTGTTAATCAATAACTTATCCTACATTACTTTTGAACAATTAAATTACGACATAGCAGTCATGTATTTATAAATAAAAGCTATTAGCTTCTACTCACTACTAGGTTTTATTTATAAATATCAGACTGCTATGTCGTAATTTAATTGTTCAAAAGTGATTATTAACAAGCAGTTCGTAATTGAAACAAATATTGAAGAGTATTTGAATAAAAACACACATATGTTGTCAAATTCTAACTAACTAACTGACTAACTAACTAACTGACTGACTAACTAACTAACTAACTGACTAACTAACTAACTGACTAAATTCTAACTATCTTGAAAATGTGACCGGTGTGGTCACGAAACCATGGTCGTGTACCAAATAAAACTGTGTACAATTTGACAACATATGAGTGTTTTTATTCAATTATGAAACGGTTCAACAATATTGACAATGACTCAGTCGAATTGAAGAGTACTCTACATTGTTAAAAGCCGATCTGGCAACAGAGCAAAGCGAAAGAGAGATATCGCTATCTGCTTTGTTGAATGATAGACAAGGATAGCAATACCATAGCTAATCAAACACTGCCATTATAACGTGGACCTCACTATAGTCAGGACCTCCTATATACTACCGGACCTGAGCCTAGAAAAAAATGGCAGCCGTAGGTGGTGGTCTTATAGAAATTCCTACTGAGAAAAAAATCACTAATTAGCTGTTAGAGAGCGTCTCAGTTTGTCGAAAACTCAGTTCGTCTAGTTCCCGTTTAAAATATCAATGCCGGCCACCACATACGGCAGCCATTTTTTTTTGTAGGCGCAGTACCGGTATATAGGAAGACCTGCTATAGTTAAAACTAGCATTTCAGTAGCCATAGAAAGAAAATACGAGTAAATAAATGTAATCCAGGTACTTGAAAGGGATTTTTCTATTAAAATTCGGTAAATTTTGTATTGTTTTTCAGGTATTTGTGGGATGCGTGGTGTGTTTAATGAGTGCTGTGATATTTATTGCCTACTGGATAGGCTTGCCTTATTGGTGGGAGAAAAGCTACGAGACAACGATTGGTCTGCTTATTGTGGGGAACTGGCTGCTGGTCAATACCCTCTTCCATTATTACATGGGGGTTGCTACCCCACCTGGATATCCTCCTCAGGTACGTTCTGTCATTGAGAAAATATAGCACTAGTAGTTCTGTGAACAGTAGACCTCGCACTCAGTAAGTTACATTGACCTGTTGTTATGTTTTCTCAAAAATCAATAAATAATTTATCAATTTAAAATGTCTAGAAAAATCACAAATAAACATAGACCTTTCTGTCCTATCGTACCGTGACGTGTCGTCCCGGAATGTGAGTGTGAGCGCTGTTATCAGGTCTGGCTGCAACTGTCTACAACGTTGATGGAAAGATACATTGCCAAGTTGTTCGATGTTTTTGAACGGGTAGTATTATAGTCCACTAGACAGCTGATTTATGATGAATAATTCTAAAGTCTGATTATTACGATTTTTCTGATATTGGCGTATGAAGGAGGCTCCTTTTTCCTTTAATATTATCCTTGAAATGCAAAATTTCCAAAAACCTTTTATATACGTCGACGCGCAATTTAAAAAGGAACATACCTGTCAAATTTCATGAAAATCTATTACCGCGTTTCGCCGTAAATGCGCAACATTTAAACATTAAGAGAAATGCCCAACCGTCGACTTGAATCTTAGACCTCACTTCGCTCGGTCAATAAGAGGATATCCCATGGTATAAATACCGTAGTCTATGTTCCAAATTTTAAGCAAATTCTATTGTTAACTCAAGCAGGTTACTGTCGACAACTGTCTATTATTACTGTTTTGTTGGGGTGAGAGTGTAAGAACGACACAGTATGAGAGTCTACCAGCGTCACATAGCTTCACGAAAAATAAATACTAGGACTATCAGCTTGAATTTATCATCAACATAATCTTCACACTTCTGGTATTGGTTTAGGCTGTTTGGTACACTTTTTTTCTTATTTAATTTAAATTGAATAATCATTTTCAATATAATTGTTAAGATCATTATAAGAGTGAGAAAAAGTGGCAACTGAAATTTTCAAGTGGTCTGAAAAGCGAGTTATGGGTTTTTGAAAGTGCTAACTCCGTTTTCTTTCCAGATCATAAACGGTTTCGAATTTTCCATCGGATTTTTTTTAATACCTTCAGTATATCATTGACTTTGTTATAATATGCGTTTTTTCGCGAAACAAGTAATTGAATTCACAAAAATGTCACTTTTTTATTTATGAACGATATGGGGAATAAAATGTTTTAGTTCGGAAAGATACATTTATTGAATTCTTAAGAGAAGTTCTGTTAATATAGTCGAAACCATTTATGATCTGGAATGAAAACGGAGTTAGCACTTCAACAACCCATAACTCACTTATTAGACCACTTAAAAATTTCAGTTGCCACTTTTTCTCGCTCTTATAATGATCTTAACAATTATATCGAAAAAGATTATCCAATTTGAATAATAAAAGTGTACCAAACAGCCTTAACCTTTCCGGTACCCATCTCTTTCTTGGCCTCCCTACTTCTCTTCTTCCAGTAGGCCTATAGTTTTGGACTTGAAGGGGCATTCTTCCAGGTGGCATTCTATCCAAATGACTGCACCAGTTGCGTCTATTTTCTGTAATTCTTTCATGCTGGAGCAACCGATAAAACCTGCCTTATATCAGTATTTCTGATTCTATCAACTCTAGTGCAGCCAAATACACTCCTTAGAAACCTCATTTCTGCAGCTTGAATTCGACTGTTTTTTTCCGGGTGTGTGTTAACATTAAAAATTCAAACATAAACGCCCTATACCATGGGATATCTTCGTATGATATCTTTTATCTATGGTTATGTATAGTTTTCTATCCTTGTTTGTCATGAGACAAAGCAGATAGCTCTATCCTTTCATGTTATAAAGTCAGCACCTGATTAACAATAGGGGTATTCACGATGTTTGTTGTAGGCGAGTTGCACCACTACCTCCGTAAACAAAGCCATTGTGCATTCTGGTGATGTCAGCACAGGTAGGGCTCCTACTCCTACACCAATAAAATGTCTAGCTGATAAAGATCAGCTGAAATGAACGATTTTTTCTTGGTGTAGGAGCCCTTCCTGTGCTGACGTCACACGAATACACCACGGCTTTGTTTACGAAGGTAGTATGTATACGCTGACTCCTGCCATTTGTTAAGTCAATGCTTAAGTAGTGAAAAATGTAGCAACTTCAAATAGCTATCAGCTCTACTTAGATGACTACCTCAGAGATTCTGAATACCTCTATTGGTTTTGTATCACCGTCTGACATTAGACAAAGCAGTTAGCTCTACCAGTGACGTTATCAAGTCAGCACATGATAAACATTGGTTTGATATCGTTGTCTAGAATTTCAGATCAAAATAACAGGGAGAATGTATCATTCCTATTGGTGTCTTTAGTGAGGTCCACGTTATATTGGCAGTGTTTGATTAGCAATGGTATTGCTATCCTTGTCTATCATCCTACAAAGCGGATAGCGCTATCTCTTTCTCGCTTTGCTCTGTTGCCAGATTGTCTTTTAACAATGTAGAAATAATAATCAATCAACAAAATATTTTATCTTAATTATGTAGATTCATTATAAAATTATTGAAAAATATAATTTATTGCTTAATAAAATATAGGCCTAATTGATTATCTCAAACGAGTTAATATTACATTAATAAACCCATATCAGCTACAGTCTATAGAAGGCATTGACAAGACAGAGGTTCTCCTATCTTTCTCCACCTCCATTATAACGTGGACTTCACTGTAGATCATTTCTATCCGACCTATAGTTATTTGTTAATTTATTGATTATAGTTTGACAATTTCGAAACATTTCAAACAGAAAACATACTAGAATCTTTATTGAAGATAAATGAGTGGTGAAAGCGAGAAAGTTTCTCAGAAATAATTTACATTATTTCTCCAATTGTCAAAGTATTAGATGAACAAGGAGTTTCAAAGTCAAGGACAGCGGCTGCATGTTATGCATCGTGTACAAGAGTGTATGCTGAAGGCTTCAAATTTTTAAGCTAACTCAAAATTTCCAACTGAATGTTGCTGACTGTAATAGGAAAGAATGTCATGCAACACTGCTTGGATAATTCGAAGCTGGGTTGCCATATTCACTTCGGTATCCAATCATATTGGCTTTCAGTCACTGAAATTTCAAAGCATTCTATCATAGCCACCTCCAATAAAAGGCCCTGGCCTTCGATATTGCTACGTCGCAGTGTAGGCCTAAAATCTAATACATGATTGGTAAATAAGATTTAAAAAAATACCTGCTGATCTTTTTCACCAATCATGTATTATAGTGAGGTCCACGTTATAATGACAGTATTCGATTAACATTGGTGTTGCTATCCTTGTCTATCATTCGACAAAGCAGATAGAGCTATCCTTTTCTAGCTCCGGAACGTTGCCAAATATGCTTTTCACAATTTAGAAATATAATTAATTAAGGCAGAGACTCGGCAACGCTTTTCTATCTTTATCCACTGCCATTATAACGTGGACCTCACTATAGATTCTAGGCCTACACTGCGACTTTGCAATATCGTAGGCCGCGGCCTTGTATTAGATGTGGCTATGATTCTATCTCAAGCGTTTCGTTGGTCAAGAGAAAATATTCTAAGATGAGTCAGCTATTTCTGGCATTTCATTCGCTCTCCTTAGGGTACAACCACACTGAAAGCGGAGCGTGGCGTGGCGTGGCGTTGAGGAGCGTCGTGAACAATATTATGTTAAGTAATGAGCTGCAATACACTGGAAGCGTCTACTCGCGGAGCGGAGCGGGGCGTCGCGTCAAACTTTGGAACAAGCTGGTTTGTTTTTTGGAGCGTCTACAAGCGGAGCGTCAAAGGGCGAGTGCCCTACTAATGTACATACTAATGGTCTACTCTTTTACATAATAATGCACTTGTTCTACTAAATTCTCCCACCATCTAGTACACTAGTATATTAATTCAATGTTTGCCCAAATTCCCCTGTCATGTGTATTATTTGATTATTCAAAAGAGAACATTCATCTAAAGCATTTTGAAATCAAAAGTAAGGCTATTCTAATCCATTTCATTCTATGAAATATGGTTGCCTTAGTGTCATTACAAGTCTTTCTTTAGACTCTTCCAATTAGTGACTTGTTTTTCCAAATCAGGCTTCACTCTCGTCAAAATATAATCAAAGGTTGAAGTTGACATTCGCATGTACTCAAAAAATCGGGACTCATGCTTTCTTAACTCATTAAACAGATGGTGATATTCAACAATAGTCGACAATTTTAGGTATCTGTCCACTGGAACCGTATTCAACCGATCAGTTCGGCCGTTGGATCGGACAAATCTGCCGGCCGTTAATTCGGCCGAATATGGTCGTCCATTGGAATCATTTACGTCAGTCCAGTTGCCAATTATTGAATTAATTAATATCAAAGCCACCAAAATTTTTTATAAACAATGATTATATTGAGGCTTTGTTACACCAAAGTTATCAACAAAATGGTTATAACTTAATCCTTATAGATTCTATTAGATTGAACGGAAGTTGACAAACACATATGTTCATCACGTGTATGATAAGTTATGTTCAATCTAATAGAATCTATAAGGACGGAAAAATAAACATTTTAAAAATAAATTTGGTCTAATCGCAGCTTTAAGGTCTTTGGTTTCAATATTTTGTTTTACAGTCATGGTATTATTTATGCGTGCCCATCAGTATCAATATTCTCACATTCGAAAAAACTAATTTAATAGGTGAATAAAAATAAAAAATGAACTAAATCATGCTGGAGAAATTATAATATTTTTGATTCTAAAAAAATAATTTTCATCAGATAGAAAGATCATCACGGAATTGGATGAATTATATCATTATGGAATACAAATTCAAACGTGAACTGAGTTTGTTAACATTTAAAACAGTTGACATCTGGTACTTGTGGATGAGAATACTGTGTGAGGTCTACTGTTCACAGAACTACTAGTTATAATAATGATAACTTACCTTCAAAAAATATCCAATACATTAGTTATTCATTACAATAATCTTATTTGTTCAGCAATCTTTGATCACAGATTCCTTTGAACATCACAACAATGATATCTTTTGTCTCGCATATCCCACAATGGAACATGCTCTTGAACCAAACCTATCAACTTTTCATTGTCCATAGTTACAACTTTATAAAACAGAACAAGACTGTGAAACGATTTTAGATTAGGAACACTTTGTTGTCTCAGCTCGACTAGCTAGTTCGGCCGGATAGAGCTGGAAAATCCCATTCAATTCGGATCAAATAATTGACGGCCGTGCACGGCCGTATGGACCTGTTGCAATGGACGAGCATCTATTCCTTTCTTTGTTGGGGGATCGTTCGGTTGAGTTCGGTAGTTTTCGGCCGATGCTAGTTCCGACGAAATCGGTTCCAGTGGACGGCCCACCTTGAGTTAATTTCCTTAGCCCACTCTGGCCTAGCAGGCTAAGCTGATATCCAATACTTTAAGTAATGATTCTCACAAAGTAATATCCGTGCAAACTAGACAACGCCATCTTCTAAGCCCTTGACGCTTGACGCTCAGACGCTTCCTGTGTGTATCATGAACGCTCTGACCACGCCACGCTACGCTCCGCTCTAGAACGCCACGCCACACCACGCCACGCTACGCTACGCTCCGCTTTCAGTGTTTATGTACCCTTACTTCGAAACCAAATTTTCTCATTGTTTGTTTGTATTGGTTGTTGACAGGAATCTTTGATACCGGAGGCAGTCAGCATTTGCAAGAAATGTGTGGCTCCAAAACCACCCAGAACGCACCATTGTTCAGTGTGCAACCGGTGTGTCCTGAAAATGGACCATCATTGTCGTATCCTTTCATTGACATCGTTTCGGGATCAGGGATTGTATTATCATGAATGATTTCTTTGTCGTATTGTACTTGATTTATGAAATCCAAACTCAATCAGATTATTATGGTATAAAATACATTAATTCATTTATACATTAATAGATACAATGGCCCGGTTGCACAAAAGCCGGTTAAATTTCAACCGTGTTTAATTTCACGAGAACCAATCAGAGAAGCCGTCTTATCAAAACGGCCTTCTCTGATTGGTTCTCGTGAAATTAATCACATTTAAAATTCAACCGGCTTTTGTGCAACTGGGCCAATAACATTCTTAACTATGGATGATTTCACTATAGTGGGGTCCACGTTATAATGGCAGTGTTTAATTAGCAATATTGTATTGCTATCCTTGTCTATCATTCAACAAAGCTGATAGCGCTATCTCTTCCACGCTTTGCTCTGTTGCCAGATCGTCTTTTAACAATGTATAATTAATAATTAATTAACGAAATACTTCATCTCAATTATGAAAATTCATTATGAAATTATTGAAAAATATAATTTATTGCTTGATAAAATATAATTTATCGATTATTTTAAACGAGAGTGAACAGTTTACATCAATGAAGCGGTATCAGTTAAGCCGCGTTTACACCATAGTTATTAACAATATGTTAATAACTTAATCCTTATAAAATTCTATTAGATTGATCGGAACTTGACAAACACATATGTTCATCATGTGTATGATAAGTTATGTTCAATCTAATAGAATCTATAAGGATTAAGTTATTAACATATTGTTAATAACTATGGTGTAAACGCGGCTTAACTGATACCGCTTTACCCTTCATAAAAGGCATTGACAAGACAGAGGATCAGCAACGTTTTTCTCCTATCTTTCTCCACTGCCATTGGACCTTACTGTAGGCGTCATATCTGCAAAACTTTAGAAATCAATCTGAAAAAGAACTTCTTGTACTCGGTGACTCATAAATTCTAACTGAATCAGGTTAAAAGTGATTACAAATTACAATGCGTTTCTATCATTTCCACTGATAATGTGAAACTGAAAGCTCTTAGTACAAGCTGGGTGTTCATTTTTCCTCTTCCAGATTATGAATTAAAATATTATGAATATGAATGATTTTAGATCAATTTAATAATCGAACGAGCGTTAGTAAGCTCTCACTTTTGACTTGCTGAAGGCCAAAGTCGTTGTCCATCTGTGTGTATGTTCTACAATAACTTTAGCAAGAATTGATCAATCAGCTTCAAATTTTGAACACGTAATCTTCGAACCTTTTCACAGGTCAAGTTTCTTGGACAACAAAATTGACTCACTGCTTCAGGATATAAAAATAACATTGAAAGTGGATAAGAAAAAAATATGATTATGATTAGTTATGAAAGTTATGATTCAGTCAGCTGAAGAATCCATTGCATGCAATCACTTTAGTTTTTTCATTCATCCATAACATCAGCTGAGGCTATTTGGGAGCTATCACACGCGCTGACACATGATTAATTTCAGATGGTTAATATCACGGTATGTAGAAGAAGACGGTAGGTGTCACGCGCAAGTTTGTGCTAAATTTCCGGTGTAGCTGACGTCATTTTATACCCAATCATCTGTTTTTAACAAATAAGTTTCATAAATTGCCAATTAAAAACCTCGGTTGGTGGCGATGACGCAATCTAGCTGGCTGGCCACTGCGCACACATTTCATGACCCCTACCGTTGTCATCTAAATACCGTGGTTAATATTAGATATTGAATCGACAGATTAATATTTGAAGAGTAAAATAGGATCTCCAATGAAACCTACTGTCAAATGAAATAAGAAGACTTAATCTGCGTTTACACCAATTCAAAAAAACAAAATGTTAATAACTTAATCTTTATAGATTCTATTAGATTGAACATAACTTATCATACACATGATGAACATATTTGTTTGTCAAGTTTCGTTCAATCTAATAGAATCTATGAGGATTAAGTTATCAACATTCTGTTAATAACTTTGGTGTAAACCCAGCTCTTGAAATTGTCAAAAACCACAGATTTATTCATAGTCACAAAGACCGGTTTCGATTGTCACACCATTGTCAATCTCTGATAAACTAAAACTAAATACAAGAGCAGCAGAAACCGGTATTTCTAAGTATCAATAAAACTGTGGTTTTTGACAATTTCTTAGTCTTCTTCATTCAATATGAATAATTACCACAATATCAACTTCTCAACTACAAAAAAAAAAACTACTGTCAAATGATTCTTGTAAAAGAAATATTTAGCTGTTTTCATAATTTTCATCAACTCTGTATAATTAAAAGTTGCAGGTTTCAAAGATTACAATACAACAGCTCTTGAGCGAGTTCTTCAACCTAAGGGGTCACTAGATTTTGACCGAGCGAAGTGAGGTCCAAGATTCAAGTCGACGGTTTGGCATTTCTCTTAATGTTTATATGTTCCGCATTTACGGCAAAACGCTGTAATAGATTTTCATGAAATTTGACAGGTATGTTCCTTTTTAAATTGCGCGTCGACGTATATACAAGGTTTTTGGATATTTCGCATTTCAAGGATAATATAAGAGGAAAAAGGAGCCTCCTTCATACGCCAATATTAGAGTAAAAATCAGACTATAGAATTATTCATCATAAATCAGCTGCTTAGTGGACTATAATACTACCCGTTCAAAAACATCAAACATCTTGAAAATGTATCTTTCCATCAACGTTAGTAGACAGTTGCAGCCAGACCTGATAACAAAGCTCACACTCACATTCCGGGACGACACGTCACGGTACGGTAGGACAGAAACTCCATGTATATTTAGGTTTTTTTCTAGACATTTTAAATTGATAAATTATTTATCAATTTTTGAGAAAACATAACAACAGGTCAATGTAACTTACTGAACGCGAGGTCTACTGTTCACAGAGCTACTAGTATTTGAAGAGTAAGGCTAGGCACACACCGATTAGTCAAGACAAGACACGTTTAGTCACAATACTTCACATAGTTGCTGTAGGATCCCCAATTAAACCTACTGTCAAATTATTCTTGTAAGAGAAATATTTAGCTGTTTTCATAATTTTCATCAACTCTGTATAATTAAAAGTTGCAGGTCTCTAAGATTACAATACAACAGATCTTGAGCGAGTTCTTCAACCTAAGGGGTCACTAGTTATATTGATAAATGAATGATTAAATCTAACGATAGAAACTGATGTATATTGAATTTTTCCTTGACTATTTGCTGTAGCTTGGCTGAATAACTGTGTGGGTCATTACAATCACAGATACTTCTTCATGTATATGGTGTACATTGTGCTGAGTACATTCTTCCTCATGATTTTCGGCGTGGAAATAGCCTACTACGAAGTGTGGCTTGGGAATGGAAGTGTGGAGGCCGTGGTGGATGAAGACGCGAATGTGGAGCCGGTTGGATTTCCGCTCAAGTTCAACCAGTCTATGATGACAGATGTAAGTTTTACCATTTTTACTTTCCTTGCCCTACTACCATAGGTAAGGAAAGTATTGCTTTCCAAAAAAAATTAAGGTACCCAAATTTCAAGTTTTCTATACGTTTCAAGGTCCCCTGAGTCCAAAAACATGATTTTTGGGTATTGGTCTGTATGTGTGTGTGTGTGTGTGTGTGTGTGTGTGTTGTGTGTGTGTGTGTGTGTGTGTGTGTGTGTGTGTGTGTGGTGTGTGTGTGTGTGTGTGTGTGTGTGTATGAGTGTATGTGTATGTGTGTCTGTGTGTCTGTGTACACGATATCTCATCTCCCAATTAACGGAATGACTTGAAATTTGGAACTTAAGGTCCTTACACTATAAGGATCCGACACGAACAATTTCGATCAAATGCGATTCAAGATGGCGGCTGAAATGGCGAAAATGTTGCCAAAAACAGGGTTTTTCGCGATTTTCTCGAAAATGGCTCCAACGATTTTTATCAAATTTATAGGTACCTAAAATAGTCATTGATGAGCTATATCAACTGTCACAAGTCCCATATCTGTAAAAATTTCAGGAGTTCCGCCACTACCACCGTGAACAAAGCCGTAGCGCATTCGTGTGACGTCAGCACAGGTAGGGCTCCTACACCAATAGATATGATTTGATTTCAGCTGATCAATATCAGCTAGTGTTTCTATTGGTGTAGGAGCCCTACCTGTGCTGACGTCACACGAGTGCACTACGGCTTTGTTTACGGAGGTAGTGGTTCCGCCCCATCTATGCAAGGTTCGATTCTAGATTCCCAATCATCAGGCTTCAGATACAATTTAAACTAAAAATTTTAAGTGGAAAAGATTGAGCATAAAAATCTCTACAATTAATGTTCAGTAACATTTTCACCTGAAATTGAAAATAAGCTCGAAATTCGAGAAAATTTGAATATTTCAATTGCAAACTGTTGACAACTGTTGATTCTATCAAATCATTCACTATGAAGAGATAGCAGACTTCGTGTGTCTCCAGCTTTATTGTCCTGTCACCAGCTGGCTTGGATCTTTGCATAGTAGACTCGATGTGGATCTTTTGCATAGTAGACACTAACTTCAGGTGATAAATTTCCATAACGGCAAGGGAAGCTGTGTGAGTGCGCCACACCAGATTTTTTAATGAAAGTGAGGTTTTGTTTGATGAAAGTTATGTTTTATCAGTTTAGATAAGACAATAATAAGAGTTAGATAAGACAATATAATATTTATAATAATTATAAAATTTGTTTTTGCGCGGTAATGACGAATTTGATCTCATATTTCTAATAATGTGAGTTTAGAAAATGGAGTAGCATGGAACTGAAGTAATGACAATGAGCAAGAAAGTCGTAAGGTTTAGAGACTAGAGTATCCTCGACTGGAGTCGTACGATTTGAGTCGAGGTAGTGTGAGTTGAGCCTAAGGCTCAAATTCACCAATAATGATGCAACTGGACCTTCAACAACCTTTCAACTCATGCTTTCACGACTGTAGTTTGAATCCTCCCATGTTTTTGCCCTCTATTAAAAATGTTAAATTTGTTTTTTTTCAAATAACCAATTGATTGCACTGTTTTATGCTGGTCGAGTGTGGTTTTAGTGTGAACATAATTATTACCATAGAGAAAGATAGCATAAAAGAATATAAGATCTTTAAACAAGTTTACAATAGGCATCGGCAGTTCAACAGTATTTCCATTTTCATAATAATTGAGTCAATTTGTCATATTTATAAAATCACTAGCCGTCAGGCTCGCTTCGCTCGCCATATCTGTCTAGCCTGGACCCCCGACTGGATCGTCCAAGAATGAGATTAGCAGGCTCGCTTAGCTCGCCTGCACTTTTCATCTGAGCATTTTTATCATATTATGTTAGGACGATCCAGTCGGGGGTAGCCTACAGACTAAACGTCTGGCTAAACGGATATGGCAGTGAAGCGAGCCTGACGGCTAGTAATATAATATTCCCAGGAATAGCTATGATTGAAGTAGCAGTGCCCAATCAATTTTTCCGCGACAAATGCATTTCAATCTTCTACTTGGTGCCAACCTAACAAAGTCAACTAAACTTAATGCCAACCTGACAAAATTATTAATTTAGTTACCAGTTAACAACTGTTTCGAAGAGGACTCTCTCTAGATTATAGTTCTATATTAACATATGGTATGGACATTTTTCAATTATAATTAAGAGAATAAGAAGAATATACATGCTAAAAGACGAACTTTAAACCCTTAAAAACCACCTTTAGAGTTAAAATATTACCAAAAGATTTCTTAGTGCGCCTCTAAAGGGCCAGCTGAACATACCTACCAAATTTGAACGTTTTTGGTCCGGTAGATTTTTAGTTCTGCGAGTGAGTGAGTGAGTCAGTCAGTCAGTCAGTCAGTGAGTGAGTGCCATTTCGTTTATATATATATATATATATATATATATATATATATATATATATATATATATTAAAATTTAGATACTCATCTGTTGTTTAAAATCCTCCAACCTTAAGCCACTCAGCAATAGTTCTCTTAATAATGTTCAGCGGCAACAATCAATCAAATGGATAAAGGCAGCTTGTTATACAGTTTACATTTTAGATAACTGTGGCTTTTCAATGTTTTACTCAGTCTAACTCTTGATGTTAACAAGGCATTAGCTTATGTTAGAGAAAAAATAGCATAAGATATGTTATTACTGAAAGCTATTGCAGTTATACAAGACTCCTACAATTTTACAAAACAGTCCACAGTAATTTCTAAAATTATTATGATATATTTGTGTTTTGAAAGTAGATAATTACCACAAGGTTCAGAACACAAGAAACCAACTCAAATTCGCTTTTTTCTAGGTAGCCTTTTCATGACTAGGCAATGATTATTGACCGAGCAAAGTGAGGTCTAAGATTCAAGTCGACGGTTAGGCATTTCTCTTAATATTTGAATGTTTATATGTTGCGCATTTACGGCGAAACGCGGTAATAGATTTTCATGAAATTTGACAGACTGTATGTTCCTTCTTTAATTGCGCGTCGACGTATATACAAGGTTTTTTGAAATTTTGCATTTCAAGGATAACATAAAAGGAAAAAGGAGCCTCCTTCATACGCCATATTAGAGTAAAAATCAATTCGGATTTAGAAGGAATAAGGCAACAGTTGATGGCATAAATATGCTTTTGGATGAGGTCTATCTTTCATTGGATGGTGGCGTGAAGGTGGCTGGATTCTTTGTGGATTTAAAAATGGCATTTGACATGCTCAGTCATGATATAATCTTCAATAAGCTGAGTTATTATGGTGTCCGGGGGAACTTCCTGCAGCTGATACAGTCTTATCTGAGAGATAGGTTTCAAGTTGTGGAGTTGGAGATTCAGCAGGATCGAATTCAGAACTATCCTCATCGCTCACAACCCCAGACTGTAAAGAGAGGAGTGCCACAAGGTTCTATTTTGGGGCCATTGCTCTTCCTTGTTTTCATCAATGACTTGCCCGCGAATGTCCCTTTGGAACAAACTATACTCTTTGCAGATGATGCAAATTTCATCATAGCATCTGAGGAACTAGAGAGCTTGAAGACTAGTGCGGAAAATGTCTTGAGGGATGTTGAAATATGGTGCAGGGCTAATGAACTTTTAGTTAATGTCTCAAAGACAAGTTTCATTAACTTTTCGATCAGAGAGCAACAAAAACACGCATCACTTCAATTTAGAATGTGTGATGCTGCTGTTGAACGGGTGGAGAACACTAAGTTTCTTGGCGTATTCATTAATCAGTGCCTGACCTGGAGACCACATGTAGAGATCCTTATAAAGAAATTAAATTCAGCTATTTACACTCTTCACAAATTGGTTAGGATGTCTGATGAGAAAGTTGTTACCATGGCTTACCATGGCTACTTTGAACCCCTTTTAGTTTATGGTATAGTTGCATGGGGAGCTTCAATCCATGGACGTCGTGTCTTCCTCACCCAAAAGAGAGCCATCAGAGTGATGTTTCGAAAACCGCCACGCCATCCTTGCAGGGACTTATTCGCGAAAGCGGGCATTCTTCCGGTTCCCTGCCTGTACATTTATTTTTTGGCGAGTATGGCATTGAAATGGAGAAGTGGCTCGACGACTGGTGCAGACATTCACTCTCACAACACACGCAACAGGGAGATCGTGAGACTGGATGCCCACAGAACCACGTTTTTTGAGGCGAGCCCACAGCATATGGCCAAAAAAGTGTATAATGCTATTCCAATTGGAATTCGAGAACTGAATTCTGAAATAGTCTTCAAGAAAAAATTGAAATTGTGGTTAAGTGAAAACTTGAAATTTAAATTAACTGTATGATCTTTACTTTTCAGGTAATAGAGACTTTTGATTCCACTGTTTTTAGTTTATTCAACTACAATAATTCCATCTGTGATACCGTATTAACTTTGTTTTTAATTATATAGACTATATTGCATGTATATTAAGGTGACATTTGTAATGTATTTATGATATGTATTGTTTGATGAAATGTTTATGACCTGTGTTAATATTGTATTATATACGATGGATAACATGAAAATAAAATTGAATTGAAGAAGATTATAATCAAGAATATTTTATTAAGTAAGAAATTATATTTTTCAATAATTTCATAATGAATTTTAATAATTAAGATGAAATATTTTATCAATTAATTATTAATTCTACATTGTTGAAAGACGATCTGGCAACTGAGCAAAGCGAGAAAGAGATAGCGCTACCGCTTTGTTGAATGATAGACAAGGATATTAATACCATTGCTAATCAAACTCTGCCATTATAACGTGGACCTCACTATACTTCAGTTCCATGCTACTCCATTTTCTAACCTCACTTTTCTCAAATAACCAAATGATTGCACTGTTTTATGCTGGTCGAGTGTGCTTCTCGTGTGAACATTCACGAAACAGTCCACAGTAATTTATGGAATTATGATATATTTGTGATTTGAAAGTTGATAATTACTAGGCGGTTCAGAACACAACAAACATAAATTCGCTTTTTTCTAGGTAGCCTTTTAATGACTAGGCAATGATTATTGACCGAGCAAAGTGAGGTCTAAGATTCAAGTCGACGGTTAGGCATTTCTCTTAATATTTGAATGTTTATATGTTGCGCATTTACGGCGAAACGCGGTAATAGATTTTCATGAAATTTGACAGACTGTATGTTCCTTCTTTAATTGCGCGTCGACGTATATACAAGGTTTTTTGAAATTTTGCATTTCAAGGATAACATAAAAGGAAAAAGGAGCCTCCTTCATACGCCAATATTAGAGTAAAAATCAGACTATAATTATTCATCATAAATCAGCTGACAAGTGATTACACAGATGTGTGGAGAAGCCAGTCTATTGCTGTATTTCCGTAAGGTCTATAGTTTCAATCAAGTACTTGTGGATGTGAATACTGCGTGAGGTCTACTGTTCACAGAACTACTAGTAATTTATATAATATAATATTTATTATATTTTAATGACCTCGCTATTATATCCATTGATTATTGTCATTCATAACATATTCTTCCTTCAAGTTCTTTGCTGGCACTCATCATTATCACCCTCATCTTATCATTCATCATTCATACAAGACTGCATGCTCTCTTATCATCTTTATTGATAACACCTCTCCTTCATGACTTCATATATTTATTTTCACGGCACATTCGTCATCAACTTCATCAAGAAATGTTTTAGAAGTAGTTTTCCAAGTATTTTTTCCTTTACAAACGTTAGTTTTAGTTTTCTTTTGTTTCTTATTAAACTGTATAAGAGTCTTAGGACCATTTGCACAGTGACAGTTTAAACTAAATTTCATTTTAAACTGGATTAAATCTGTATCAAGTCTTGTTTGTTATAATGTGTTACACTTTTTGTGTAGTTGAGTAGTTGATATTGTGGTAATTATTCATATTGAATGAAAAGGACTAAGAAATTGTCAAAAACGACAGATTTATTGATACTTAGAAAGACCGGTTTCGGTTATTACACCATTGAAAATCTCTGATAAACTCTCAGTTTATCAGAGAATGACAATGGTCTAACAACCGAAATTGGTCTTTCTAACTAACCTATCTATAAATCTGTGGTTTTTGACAACTTCTTAGTCTTTTTCATTCAATAATGTGTTACATTTTGAGTTTAAGCCACCAGCTGATTAAATTCAGTTTAAGATTTGACTGTGCAAATGGCATTTTTGTTGTGTTAAGGAAGCATATTTGGGTTATTACCTATTGTTTCCGTTGTAATATTATGAATAAATAGATAAATATTTGTTACAAACCTGATTCAAATACTATAAATTCAAAACAGTAGCTTTACAGTGAAAACCAATCTTATAAAAATTTTTTTTTTCTCAGCCAAATTGGAAGACTGAAGTTGAGAAACTATCTACGAATCCTGAAGTACAGTGGAGGCGAAGAGCTATCATTTTCATGGCTTTCATTTGCAGTGGTATGTTATTTCAGTATGTAGTCCAAGTAAAAATGTCTATCTGGTATCAATGCATATTATCGATTTTCCAAGATAATCATAAGATACTGTTGCTGGTGAGATGTTGTGATATCTATCCATAATGAAAACACTGAGATGTTGTCAAAAATGTCACTTATTTATTGTAAAATGATTACAAACATGTTTTAACACCAATGGTCTCATCTTCAGGGTGTCTTGAATTTTTCACACTGAAGATGAAACCATGGGTTGAAACATGTTTGTAATCATTTTACAATTAATAAGTGACATTTTTGACAACAACCCAGTGTTTTCAATGATCATAAGAGATTTCCAGTTTAGTTGCTTCATCGATAGAGGATATATTATCTACAGTTTCTTGTTGTTGTAGTAGGACACTTGAATCTAATGAACAATCATATCTATTGGTTTAATGGTCCATTAGATCTAATAAGTTTCTTAGAAACCGAGCCTCAATCTTTTATACAAAGCATCAGCTATTTTGCCTCACTATAGCCCGGTTGAACGGTTAAATTTTAACCGTGATTAATTCTACGGGAACCAATCAGAAAAGGTATTTTTGAGAAGACGGCTTCTCTGATTGGTTCTCGTGGAATTAATCACGATTGAAACTTAACCGGCTCTTGTGCAACCGGCACTATGACTGTTGAAAATGAGTTCATAAAATGCCAAAGAACTCCTGTAAGTAAAAAATAGTTTATTTCATGAAATAGTTTATTTCTACAAGACTTAACCTATTTCGGACTATGTATAACCATAGAACAATAGCTATTATTAAGATAATCATAAGAGATTTTCAGTTTAGTTGCTTCATCGATAGAGGATATATTATCTACAGTTTCTTGTTGTCGTTTCTCTAGCTAATAGCTATTGTTTCTCTATGGTATAACCTTATCTAAATTTGGCAGAGGAATATCACAAGGTTACCTTATTTTTTCTCTCCCTATCATTTTGATGATGTACTTATTGTATGAATCAATGAAGAATCAAATAAACGACTGCATGTCGGTGTTTAAATACATATAATATACATATAAGTGTCCGAATCTTCTATTGTATTTACTAAAACTTGTTGTTATTGTTGATGTATTCTGTTAAGTCTCATGCATTTTGTTACTATTGATTCTATTAAAAATAATGTATTCATCATGAATACATTTTGCTTTACATCACATGTAGGAAATGTTGAATCCAAAATGTTTATTTCATGCCACATTTTAACAAATAGAATAATTGCAAATACGTTTCACCTCAATCAAAATAATGTGAAAATGTTATGCTTGGTTTTGAAGCATTTGAATTTCAAATTTGAAATTTGACTGAAAATTTTGTGAAGTGAACAACTACAAGACTTAACCTATTTCGGACTATGTGTAACCTTATCTAAATTTGGGAGAGGAATAGCACAAGGTTACCTTATTTTTTCTCTTCCTATCATTTTGATGATGTACCTGTATGAACCAGTCAATCAATAAATATGCAAGTATTTATTTTCAACCGACATTTTTTCAATCTGTGTTGTTTAAATGTGCAGGTGCATTCATAGCTTTACTGAGTTTGTCAGTGTGGCACTCTCGGCTTATAAGACGTGGTGAGACCAGCATAGAAGCCAATATTAATAAGAGTGAAACAAAGCGTCTAGCCAAGATGAATAAAGTAAGTATGAGGTCACAATATTTATAATTGCAAATGACGTTATCTACTCTAATTTTATTTTACAAGCTATATTTTCAATAATTATTAAACGACAATCCAAAGTTAAATGCTGTAAACCACCCTAAAGTCTGATAGTAATAATGGCAGTGTTTGATTAGCAATGGTATTGCTATCATTGTCTATCATTCAACAAAGCGGATAGCGCTATCTCTTTCTCGCTTTGCTCTGTTGCCAGATTGTCTTTTAACTAGTAGTTCTGTGAACTGTAGACCTCACGCAGTATTCTCATCCACAAGTACCTGATTGAAACTATAGACCTTATGGAAATACAGCAATAGACTGGCTTCTCCACACATCTGTGTAATCACTTGTCAGCTGATATATGGTGAATAATATTCTATAGTCTGATTTTTATCTAATATTGGCGTATGAAGGAGGCTCTTTTTTCCTTTTATATTATCCTTGAAATGCATAATTTCCAAAAACCTTGTATATACGTCGACGCGCCATTAAAAAAGGAACATACCTGTCAAATTTCATGAAAATCTATTATCGCGTTTCGCCGTAAATGCGCAACATATAAACATTTAAACATTAAGAGAAATGCCAAACCGTCGACTTGAATCTTAGACCTCACTTCGCTTGGTCAACAATGTAGAATCAATAATTAATTAACAAAATATTTCATCTTAATCATGAAAATTCTTTATCTTTTTATCAAGCTCTCTTTTTCCAAATATACAGTCTTTTATTGCATAGTAGGCAACAGCTCCCTTTCTCACTCTGTTCAGCACCTCCCTATCAATCCTTCCATCCTCCGAAATCACTGGTATTCATATTTCTCCACCTGTTCCATCTCCTCTCCATTCACCATAATATGCATATTATCTCTCATTCCTTTTGACACTGCCATCACCTTGCTTTTCTTGACATTTAAGACCATATGCCTTGATTTCAATTCCTCTGCCCATTCAGTTGTTGACTGTTGCAATTTTTCTTTTGAATCACAATCAAGACAATGTCGTCGGCGAACAGAAGAGCTCTTGCACCGATCGGCCTCATATTCCAGTAACCCACCAGCGTGTTCTGTGTTCTTCTTTCACATATTTTGTGTATTTCATCCATGATTAGAATGATAGCAGAGGACTGAGGCTGTCACCCTGTTTCACGCCTTTTTCCATGGCAAACTCCTCTGACACTCCTCCACCAATGCGCACTCTTGCCACCATTCCTTCATTCACACTAATATTGCATTGATAAGCTTAGTGGGCACTCTCTTTCTATGCAATACCCTCCATATTAGGTTTCTTGGGACTGTGTTGAAAGCAGCCTTCAGGTCCAAAAAGGCCGGTATACATTCCTTCCCTTCTCAAGAAATTTGGCACACACACTTCTAAGGGAAGAGATATGCTCCTGGGTCTGCCTGCCCGGTCTGAACGCTGCTTGTTCTTCTTCTATATCATCTTCCACCACTTTCCGCAGCCTCCTCTCAAGTATACCAGTGTACACTTTCATGGCCACCTGAGATAAGCTTACAGCTCTATAGTTATCACACTCAGTGGTAAGACCCTTCTTATGAATTGGGATTATAATATTCTTCCTCCACTGCACAGGGACTCTTTCCTGCTGCCATGCTTCATTGATTAAATCCAACAATCTATCAATCAATATATCTCCTCCCCATTTGATAAATTCTGGCACAATACCATCCTCTCCTGCTGCCTTGCCGACCTTCAACCTCTTAATGGATTCTTCTACCTCTTCTCTAACGATTCCACTTGTTATTCCATCTATCTCATCCATCATTTGTTCGAGCTCATATTCATTATCCTCATTCTGATCATCATCCCTGTGAAACTTATCCTCATAGAATCTTCTCCATCTATCAAGTACCTCTTCTGTCTGTGACACCAACCTTCCTTCTTCATCAGCTATTGTTCTGATCTGCTTTCCATATTTCCTTTTAAACACTTGACAATTTTCCAAATGAACGACCATTATCATGTCCATGTTGGTGTTGCAGATCTTGACCAAATTCTTCCCATGAATAGTTTTTGCCAACCTTATAGTTCTCTTTGCCTCATTCCTTTTCTCAACATACATTCTGTACTCCTCCTGCCTCTTAGTCATCATGTACTTTCTGTATGCTTTCTTTTTCTCTTTCACTTTCATCTGAACCTCCTCTGTCCACCATCTTGTCCTTCTCTTAAACCTTCCCAGCCTTTTTTCGCCACACACTCCCTTTGCAGCACCTGTAATAGCATCTTTCAGCTCATTCCAGAAACTATCTACATTATTACAGTTGTTCTGCATATTTGCAATCTGGTCTGACAACTCTGTTTTGTATCTTTCTCTGTTCTCTATACACCTTAGTTCTTCATCCACAAGTACCTGATTGAAACTCTGTGTAATCACTTGTCAGCTGATTCATGATGAATAATTCTATAGTCTGATTTTTACTCTAATATTGGCGTATGAAAGAGGCTCCCTTTTCCTGGTATATTAACCTTGAAATGCAAAATTTCCAAAAACCTGTATATACGTCGACGCGCAATTAAAAAGGAACATCCTGTCAAATTTCATGAAAATCTATTATCGCGTTTCGCCGTAAATGCGCACATTAAAACATTTAAACATTAAGAGAAATGCCAAACCGTCGACTTGAATCTTAGACCTCACTTCGCTTGGTCAACAATGTAGAATCAATATTAATTAACAAAATATTTCATCTTAATCATGACAATTCATTATGAAATTATTGAAAATATAAATTCCTGCTTAGTAAAAATATATTCATTTTTTAAATAAACGAGAATGAACAGTTATCAATAACCTGTATCAGATACCGTCTATAGAAGGCATTGACAAAACAAAGGATCGGCAACGTTGTTCTCCTATCTTTCTCCACTGCCATTATAACGTGGACCTCACTATAGATTTTGAGATTATATTTTCTTGATTATTTGTAGCGCGTCATTTATTTCTGTATTGGTTGCATTTTTTCAATTTGCTGTCAATGCCTGCCCGGTTAGCTGAGACAATTAGGGTACGATCACATTAGAAACAAATATGTGCAAGTGCACGCTTGGTTATACCATAGAGAAACAATAGCGTTAGTAGATATCTCATGCTTTAGGGCGTTTTTTGTCGCAACTTTTACTGTTATCTCTGGATATCTACTTATGCTATTGTTTCTCTATGGTTACACATGACCAATCGCGCAGATGAGAAACAAAATCTGGAGAGAGCAATAGGAACATTCACACTGAACGCGTGCACTTGCTGGTAGCGTTCAGTGTGAGCAGCTTCATGCAAGTCACAACGTGTTTCTATGGCTCCTTGCAGATTTTGTTTCTCATTTGCACGCGTGGTCATGCATGGCCTTGCGTGTACTTGAACATATGTGCATCCAATGTTATCATACCGTGAGGCGTTACACCCTTCAGTCTGCTAGCGGCAGTATTACCTGGCTGTGGGTTCGAGTCCAGCCGTTAGGCATGGACGTTTGATCATCTCATCAATCATCCCTCCTGAGTGTACACAAATTCTATTAGAATCTAATCGAAAATTTAAAGATAATCAGACATATGTACTATAGTGAGGTCCACGTTATAATGGCAGTGGAGAAAGATAGGAGAACAACGTTGCCGATCCTCACTGTGTAGTCAATGCCTTATTGACGGTAGCTGATACAGGTTTATGAATGTAATATTAATTGTTCATCCTCGTTTAAAATAATCAATTATATTTTATTGAGCAAGAAGTTATATTTTTAAATAATTTCATAATGAATTTTCATAATTTTGATGAAATATTTTGTTTAATTTATACATTGTTGAAAGACGATCTGGCAACAGAGCAAAGCGAGAGAGTGATTGAGCTATCCGCTTTGTTGAATGACAGACAAGGATAGCAATACCATTGCTAATCAAACACTGCCATTATAACGTGGACCTCACTATAACTGTTCAGTATTTGTTATTATATTCTTTGATATTTATAAGTTTTGGAATTTTCAATTCTCAATTTGTTTTTTTTTTTTTACTTTTTTAATAAGTATTTGAAATCTTTTCATTTTTCAATTAGGTGGTATTTTTGTTGTTTGTATTAGTTATTATTGCATAAGTTCGTATTATTTTTTTTCATTTGTATCTGTACAATTTTTATTGTCAAGGATACATATTTGAGGAAACCCGTTGTCTCCATTGTGAATAAATAAATAAATAAGTGTATACAAGTTCAATAGCATCTAATCGAAAATCTAAAGATAATCAGTTAGAAATATTACAAGGGTACTGGTTGTGTTCTGTAGGTATTTAAATTAATTGATATAAATTGAATAACTGGATTCATAACGATTATTAGTCAATTATTCTCATAGCTGAAGTATTTGTTTCAGGTTTATGTCAACCCTTATGATTTTGGAACAAAGAAGAATTGGGAGTTATTCCTTGGTAATGGAAGATGTCGGTAAGTGCTTGATACTATTATTTCATTCTAAAGTTATTTCTGACAAAAATAATATGTTGTTAATGGGTGGAACATATATATTCTCTATATCTATCTTTATTTTGGTAGAGAGTTACTGGGAAGGATATTTGAATATTATTTCCGAATAATAGACATTGATATATATACAAAGCTCCGCCAATTTATGTAGATGCATAACAATATTATCCATAGTTATTTCAAATTGCCTTTTTTCATATCATATAAGTAAGTAGCATGATAAATAATTATTTATTTATTTAATACATTCCACAATCACAATATCAAATTAATGATTGGGAGAGAATCAAAAGGATAAACCCAAATTGTTTCTCTCCCTAATTTTGATAAAAATAGTCCAGATGAGGCTATGAATACAGCTCAATAATTATTTTTCTTAGTTTATGTTATGTAAATTCATCTAAAACTTTGCTGTATTGTAAACTACTGTATATAAGTGTATAATTTATTTATTTATTTATTTCATTGGCGATTACAGATCATAATTATAATATGATTGGGAGAAGACAACAGGCATAGCCCAAAACTTTCTTCTCCCAAATTTTTTACAAATAAAAGTTTCAAAAAATAATAAGGTTAAGATTTCACTTTCACTTTAAAAAGTCCTATTTCCACTTCAAAACTAATGACTAAACTAAAAATTTTGATATTTGAAAACTGATTAAAAACAAAGGTGTAAGTGCACGTCCAGTGCCAACATACCTATTATCAAATTTTTGGTTGGGATCGATTTAGTGTGTTATTTTGAGCACAAAATCACAAAAAGTAAACGGCGTTCATTATTGTTTTTTGAATAAACTAAGTTCAAAGTAGCACAATTTTACATGCATTTAACCTATGAGTAGCAGCCATTTTGATTATTGAAATCATCAAATTATGATATTCCTAATCTAGTTTTCCTAACCCAAAGCTTTTCCTAACCTAAGCTTTTCTAACATAAAGCTTTTCCTAACCTACAGCTTTCCCTAACCTTAGCTACTTATGGTTGCTACTTATAGGTTAAATGCAAGTAAAGTTCTGCTACTTTGAACTTAGTTTATTTTAAAAACAATAGTGAGCGCCGTTTAATTTTTGTGATTTTGTGCTCAAAATAACATATTAAATCGATCCCAACCAAAAATTTGATGACAGTTATGTTGGCACTGGACGTGCACTTTAGCCAAAACAAAAATATTTCACTCAAATCTCTATAAATTGGAAATTTTAAAGTAATTTTGCAAAATTTTGAGCCAAAAAAGAAACATTACTTCAATATTAGCACAGCTGATAAGCCTGTATATATTTTAATCTACATAAATAAAGTACTCAATCAATTAATATTTCTTCTATTTGAACTCTTTATTTTCAGTTTTAATAATAATTAGTTGATTAGATTATTCAATTATCTGTACCAGATATTATATCTGACTGCTAGTCGTTATTTCTAAAAGCAAAAAGTGATTTAATAATAAGCAGTTCGTGATGGAAAAGAACATTGAAGAAAGACATTATATGTTGGGTAATTCTGTTTATGTAAATACGAGTAGCCCTTTACAAGAAAGTTATTAGTATAGTTAAGTAGATAGGAATAAAACGTCTCATTCAAACTCAGACAAAGAATGATTGTTTATTTAATCAACATCATAATCTTAGCTGTCTCCATAGAGATAGTGAAAGACGTCAGCTGAGGCTTCCGTAACTACCCCCCTCCAGTCTTTACTATCTCTATTATAGAGATGTAAATAGAACTCATAAAAACAAAACATGGAAAACAACATAATAAAAACATTTTGGAAATCTTTCCTTACTCATCTTCATTATAGTTCCTTTTCGATCTTCTAATCTCACTCAAATGCACAATTTCATGTCTACCTCGTCCATTGTTGTGTTGCTTTTTTACCTCCACTTCCTATGTAGTAGATCAATCACTTCATAATATGGTCCAACAAATTTTTGATCCGATTGTTGTCGAATTCTTTTCCTTTATCCATTAACAACATGTTGGGGGTATTGAAGAGCCCAAAAAATGCTAGTAAATTTTGTTCCATGCACTTGGCTGTTTTATTCTTTAAAATCCATGCAGAAGCAAGCCTTGTAAAACAATCGATTGTAGTAAGATACTTCAGTTTATTGTAATAGAAAATGTCAACTTGAATTATTTCTGCTGGTCTTGCGGGAGTAGGTGTGACCATCTGAGGCGTCTTGTAAGGCTTTCTGTCATATTTTGCTATATTGCATGCTGCACACTTTCCCAGCACATTTCTTATTGTTTTGGCCATATTCAGTCAATAATACTGCCGTTTCAGGTGTTGCAACGTTTCCTTTTCCCCTCTATGGTTGGTCCTTCCAATGTGATATTGTTCTACAACTTCTTGTTGTTCTCTTCTATCTTCAACTGTTTTAACTTGTCTATCACAAATTATCAAGTGTATTTTGAGTCCCAGCATTCATCTTTATGAAAGCTCTTAATTTTATCAATAAAATCTTTTTCCTTGGAAAATATAAAATAAACTTTCCCCCTTACCATCAACTGCTTTATTGTATGTTTCAGTTCATCATCTGTCGCCTGAGGGCCAATTATAATTGTATAAGTATGAATTGGGCCATAACGATGGGTAGTTTTTGTTATACCTCCAAAGTTTTGTCTTTCAAGAATTATTTGATTACGTTTATCATTTATAATGCAATTTTCCATCACTTCCAAATTAATTTGCTTCACTTGTAGAGGATTATATTCCGAGATAAACAATCAGCAACTACATTATCTAGTCCTTTAATGTGTTGAATTTTGAATGAGTAAACAGCCAATTTTTCTTTCCACTTGGTTATCCTGGCGGATGTTTCTTTCAGCTTATTCATCCATAAAAGTGGCATGTGATCTGTTCTTAGCACAAATTCATTTCCGTAAAGGTATGGTCTAAAATTCTCAACACACCATACAATAGCAAGAAATTCCCTTTCAATTGTACTATAACGCCTCTCGCCGGAGTAAGTTTCCTGCTTGCAAAAGCAACCGGTTTCTCATTTTGGGATAGTACACCTCCTATTGCTTCCCCACTAGCATCTGTTGTTAATGTAAAGGGTTGTTGAAGATCTGGAAACTGAAGTATAGGCGTTGAACAAATTGCTTCTTTACACTTTTCAACTGCTTGGATAACATCTGATGATATGTGGAACTTCACACCTCTTTTTAATAAGTTTGTTAATGGTTCAGTCATCTGTGCAAATTTGTGAATGAATTTTCTATAATAGCCGACCATGCCTAAAAATGTTTTTATCTCTTTCAAATTCTTTGGAATTGGAATGTCTTTTATTGCACTAATTTTCTGGCTGTCAGGACGAACTCCACTTTCCGAAATCACATGACCCATGAATTTCACTTCAGATTGACACAAGTTAGTTTTTTCCTTTGACAGCTTAAGGCCAAACTTCCTTATTCTTTCAAATAACTGTGTGAGATGTGCTTTATGATCTTCGAGATTCTTGCTGAACACAATGATATCATCCATGTAGATTTGTATTGCTTCTTCATTTATGTCTTCTAAAAACTCATCCATCAGCCTTTGAAACGTTGGTACTGCGTTTTTCAACCAAAAGGCATCCTTGTAAATTCATAATGTCCTCTCTCAAAGCTAAATGCTGTCTTCTCCATGTCCCTTGGATTCATTCTTATTTGATGGTATCCCGACTTTAGATCCAGAGTGCTGAAAACTTTAGCTCCGTGCATTCTGTCAATCATATCCTCTAGCCTTGGAAGGGATATCTCTCCAACTCTGTTTGATCATTTAAAACTCTGAAATCTACAACCACCCTATGTTTTGGCGGTTCTCCAGGAGAAGACTTTTTGGTACAACCCATAATGGATTACAAAATGGAGAGATAGACTTTTTTATAATGCCCTGTTCTAGCATATCCTTAATGTGTTCTCTAATGATTTTTTCATTGCATGTGGATACCTTCTGGCTTTTATAAATATTGGTTTTGATGACTTTAATTGAATTGAGTGCTGAACTCTCCCTGTTGTTGTCAGACTCTCTCCTTCATTATATAAAGTGTCCTTATACTTTTCCAGCATATAGAATGCTAATTTTTCTTGTTCCTTGTCTATAAATTGTTCATTACAATTTCCTCTCACAATGGAACCCATTAGTAAATGTTTTTCTTTAGCAATTGAATTTTTCGATTTATAATTTCTATCCCCCAACTTTATTATCCATTGACCATTTATATTGATAGGAGCAGCTCCAAGATCTCTCATCATATCACAACCAATTATCACATCATACTTGTTGTTCATTATTTCTGTTGATACATGAACTCTCATAATTTTTTTTAAAACCAATCAATCCAAACAGATTTAAATCTACTTCCCCTTTTAAAGCTTTTCTTCCTGTCAAAGTTAACATTTCACAAGAACACCCTTCTATTTTCAAACTATGATCAATTTTTATTAATGCTTCTTCCGAAATTATTGTACTGTCCGATCCTGTATCATACAAGCAATAAACATCCCAACTCTTCACATAAAATATAGGTAGCTCTCCTTTTTTGCAATCCACTTTTTGTTCCTTGCTACCTATATTCCTCATCCGAAATCCTCAATCTTTATTCCTACCTTTCTTTGTCGATTATTTGGTTGATTTATTTTCCTTCAATTCAGGCCAGTCTTTTTCATTTTTCTCTCGATATTGACTTTCATAACGGTAACAGCTATTTTCACTATCTGAGGAGTGAGTTAAACTCTCTCCATCAGAACTACCTTCCAAATTTTTTTTTGCGATTTTCCTTCCTCCTCAAAGCATTGACTTCTCTTCTTCCAAAATTCTTTTTTGGGGTAACTTCCTTTCTATAAATGTAAGGACATTCTCTGGCAAAATGCCCTTCTTCCCTACACTCCCAACACTCGTTTCGTGCTAATTTCCCTTCTCTTTCCTTTCTATTTCTTTCCCATTAGTAACCAATCCCTTTACATCAGTTCTCCATTTCTGGTTCGATCTGTTACCATAAACAGGAGAGGTTCTACTATTAAGTGAATATCTTCTCTTATTCTCAACCACTCTCCAATTTGAGTGTCTATGACTAGCTTCTTTCCAATAAGACTCCTCATCTTTGACAATTTGAATAGTCTCTTCTAAAGACTGAGGTTTTGCAATTTTCACACTCTTACATACTCGCTCTGAAGCTGCTCTTAACAAAACTTCCATTGATAACTCTTTATAGATTTTATTTCTCCATACCCCTTCCTCTTTAGTATTACACGAATCTAAAACTTTCTATTTCAATTCTTTAACCAATTGCGATAACCGATTGGCAAAACTACCAATTGACTCCCCCAAATCACGATTCAATTCCAACACTCTCATTGCCATTGCAGAGACTGATTTCCTTGCACCTGCATAACGTTCTTTAAGGGCTTTTTTAACATCCTCCCAAGATGAACTGAACGATACTCCCAAATCAACCATAATTGATGTACTTATTCTAGACAAGAAAAACGAATGCAGGTTTGTAGTTGTTAATTCATCAAAATTGCTGTCAATAATTTGAAAATGGATGGCATCCATTCTCTCCAAGAATAGACTAAGTTCTTTTACCTCTCCTTGGAACTCCTGAATTGATCCGATCAAATTCATGAGACATTTCACGTCCATAAGTGGTGGTTCTTTCCCGGTTATTTCAATATTTGATGCAATTTCCTTTTTCCTCCTTGGCATTTTCAAAATCTATCCGAAAATTCTATTAACTTCAACTAAAAATACTAGATAATATTTTGGTTTCGGCACCAGTTAAGTAGATAGGAATAAAACGTCTCATTCAAACTCAGACAAAGAATGATTGTTTATTTAATCAACATCATAATCTTAGCTGTCTCCATAGAGATAGTGAAAGACGTCAGCTGAGGCTTCCGTGACTTATACATAAATATAGCACTCAATCAATCATTATTTTGATATTGTGCTTTTATCAATTAAATATCTGTTTTTTGAACCAGTGTTCTGTATTCCATATCTTCAAATTTTCTGGCTTTAAATATTCTAATTTCTTTCGACAGGGTTTGGCTATGGAATATATTTCCATCGAGACATAAACCGATTGGAGACGGCCTCACATGGTCGACTATCTATTCAGTTGAGGAGGCGAATGAAATAGATCATTTCAAAATTGCCTAGACGTGGTTCGGTTACTTATTAGAATTCCATGGTAGCACGTAAGTCTATTTCTAATTTTGTACCATTAAATGCGTAATCGTTTTTCTATCATCGTGCATTTTGTTGTTTAAAGCATCAATTTCCCTGGCCATTTGCAGAGTGATCTGCGATCTCATAAGTTGCTATATCTATCTATCTATCTATCTATCTATATATATATACATACATATATATAGCCTATATAATATAAATTAAAACAGGAGACACGATATAAATAGATTGAAAACACTTAAAACTAAATTAGAAATGGGGGAAATTTTCGGAGACTGTGTCTCCTTTCTCAACCGAGAAGACTGCAGTTTTGAATCCAACGGTTGTGTGACCACAGAGTACGCACGGTACCTCAATTGTAGAGGAACCTCTGCACCGCGTAATCTGTGGTTTCTGCTGCTACAATTGAGGTTCCGTGCGTACTCTGTGGTCACACAACCGTTGGATTCAAAACTGCAGTCTTCTCGGTTGAGAAAGGAGACACAGTCTCCGAAAATTTCCCCCATTTCTAATTTAAGTTTTTAAGTGTTTTCAATCTATTTATATCGTGTCTCCTGTTTTAATTTATATTACAAACTTTAAAGTGCCATTTCGCTTATATATATATATATATATATATATATATATATATATATATATATATATATATAGGCCTATAAGCGAAATGGCACTCACTGACTGACTGACTGACTCACTCACTCGCAGAACTAAAGATCTACCGGACCAAAAACGTTCAAATTTGGTAGGTATGTTCAGTTGCCCCTTTAGAGGCGCACTAAGAAATCTTTTGGTGATATTTTAACTCTAAGGGTGGTTTTTAAGGGTTTAAAGTTCTTTTAGCATGTATATTCTTCTTATTCAAATCTCTTAAAATTATAATTGAAATGTCCATACCATATGTTAATATAGAACTATAATCTAGAGAGAGTACCTCTTCAAAACAGTTGTTCTGGTAACTAAATTAAAAATTTTGTCAGGTTGGCATTAAGTTGAGTTGACTTTGTTGAGTTGGCACCAAGTTGAAGATTGAAATGCAGTTATCCAGGACCTCCTAAATACCAATTTATCCAATTAGCCAAAATTAGCGTTTTCTCAGCTTTTCTGCGTTTCCTCACCTTTTTCAATAATTGATGGAAATATATTGAAAAAAATCCAGTACACAGGTTTAGCTGAGGTGGAAGAATTTTGTTCGCCAAAGATACGCCGATATAGTAACAGGTGTTTTTCGAGATCAAATTGACATGATACGTTCAAATTCGGTACAGAGGTTCCGCTGAGGTCTACATGCAGGCGAGCGAAGCGAGCCCGCTGATCTAATTTTTGGACGATCCAGTCGGGGGTCGAGGGGGCGGAGCCCCCTGGCTAGACGGATATGGCGAGCGAAGCGAGCCTGACGGCTTGTTAGATATAGATAAATAATATGAATTGCATATTATAGAAACCTATTGGATCGCATATTATTGTCTGTGTGGCCCTGAAGATTATTTTCATAGGTTCCTGTACTAGATAACACTTTATTCTCACTTGCTCCACAGTCTTTGAGGAAAATTCTAGTTCCTGCAACTATATATAATCTATAATATAATAAAGGAAAGAATTGGCTAAAGCACGTACGGGATAGGAAATTCACGACTGTACTGATTAACTTGAAATTTTGCATATTGATTCTAATTTTACCGAGGGTTGATACAGGCTCAATTTAAAGCATTCAAGGTTCCAGTAGGACCAAGTTTTTAATTAGACCCTTAAGAAGCACGGGCTACCTGCTTATATAGAATAATTGAATAAAACTTCATCTCAATTATAAAAATTCATTATGAAATCATTGAAAAATATAATTTCTTGCTTGATAAAATATAATTGAATCGGTCTGAAGAGAAAGGGAACATGTCACAAATCAGAATTTTTCATGGGAGAGAAAAAACTGAATACAGATAAAAGTATTGATAATTTCAATATTGTTTTTGTCATTAGGGTGCAAACTCTTTTAACACAACAATTTTAAACCAGTATAAGCACTTATATAAGATTCGCCCCTTAAAAAATGAGTTTTTTGTTAATTTCCTATTACTCATGATGATATTATAAATTATCACTCTTCAACTTTTACAATAAACACCTCAACCGAAAGCAATCTAACCTCAAAGCAACGCGTAAATCAAAGGTAATCTAACAATAGAATAAAAATCACAACTGACAAACAGATAATTTTCGAATGTTCGGCGTTGAAAGGGAACATGTGTTTCATGACTAGTTCCCTTTCACTCCAGTACAGCAAAAATACGATATCTGTTTCTCGTATAAAGAGAATGCTGACATGTTCCCTTTCAACTCCAATCGATGTATCCCACAGTAAACAACTCATTTCAACCATAAAAAATGAAAAATTTTGACATGTTCCTTTCTTCTCAGGCCGATTCAATTACTTTCCTGGCGATTATCACCCTAATTAGCAGGATAATACTATAGTGAGATCCACGTTTTAACGGCAGTGGAGAAAGATAGGAGAAGAGCGTTGCCGATTCTCTGCCTTGCCACTCACTGCCTTCTATAGAGTATATCTGATAACGGCATATCTGATGTAATATTGACTGTTAATTCCTGTTTAAGTTAATCAATTATATTTCATTCGTTGAGAAATATATTCTCAATGATTGAACGATGCATTTTCTGAATTGAAATTCAATATTTTGTTAAATATTATGCATTGTTGAAAACTATCTGGTAACTTTGCAGAGCTAGAAAAGGATAGCACCATCTGCTTTGTCGAATGATAGACAAAGATAGCAACACCAATGTTAATCAAATACTGCCATTATAACGTGCACCTCACTAAAGGATTTGATCTTGCTGATTAATGTATTTTTTTGACCGAGCGAAGTGAGGTCTAAGATTCAAGTTGCCGGTTTTGCATTTCTCTTTATGTTTATATTTTTGTTCATATATATTTATGTTCCGCATTTACAGCGAAACGCAGCAATAGATTTTCATGAAATTTGAAGGTATGATCATTTTTGATTTTCGCGTCGACGTATACATACGGTTTTTTGAAATTTTGCATTTTAAGGATAATACAAAAGGAAAAGGAGTCTCCTTTGAACGCTAATATTACCGTAAAAATCAGACTTTAGAATTATTCATCATAAATCAGCTGTCAAGTGGACTGTAATACTTCCCGTTCAAAAACATCGAACATCTTGAAAATGTATCTTTACATCAACGTTGTAGACAGTTGCAGCCAGACCTGATAACAGCGCTCACACTCACATTCCGGGACGACAAGTCACGGTACGATAGGACAGAAAGCTCTATGTTTATTTAGGATTTTTTTCTAGACATTTTAAATTGATTAATTATTCATTAATTTTTGAGAAAACATAACAACAGGTCAATGTAACTTACTGAGCGCGAGGTCTACTGTTCACAGAACTACTAGTACTAATCTTTCTGAGATGCTCTCTGCCTGTGATTTGGATTGCCTAATTTTTAGGGTCATGTTGAAAAAAATACACAGATTTAATAATAGAACCATTTACTTGAATTGGATTACAACAGATGATTATGAAACTATACATTAAAATAGTTAAATCAAAGTATTCAAATGATTGAATTCAATGTTAGAATTTTTCAGCACCAATCTATAATACATTTATCGTAGTTTCCATTCATATGGAAACCATATATTAGTAAAAACATAACTTCGAATAATTTAGAGAAAATTATTATTTACAATAAACTTGTGCAATATAATACCCAATTCTTGTCTTAGCAGCAATTTATTTTAATGATTCATGAAACTAAAATAAACTTTATTTGAATGAATATGTCACTATAGCGAGGTCCAGGTTATAATGGCAGTGAATGAAGATAGGAGAACAGTGTTGCCTTAATTAAGTATACTTCTACATTGTTAAAACTGATTTGGTAACGTTGTGGAGCTAGAAAAGGATAGCGCTATCAGCTTTGTCGTATGATAGACAAGGATAGCAACACTAATGTTAATCAAATACTGCCATTATAACGTGGACCTCACTACATCTAAGGTACAGATCCCTACATTTACTGTCTTTCAATTTTGACACAATAAATAATGTCTATTAGTTGTATTCAAATAGGTTTAAATTAATATGCTAATTTACAATCTGGAACTGATTTTGGTACTGAGGTTCGTATGAAAGTAAAATACCAAATAATAGTATAATCTTATAATAGTATTGGAGGAATACTATTTTGTCGAGTGATATAAAATCTTAACTAAAAACATTATTGATGACCACGGGTCACATACCATATCTAATTGATTATTTTTTAGAATATTACTATTTACTAACCCAATGTTCATTCCAATCCTTTTACTAGATCAATCAGAAAGATTCCAAAACCCCAAAAAGTAAAAGAATGTCTAAATAAGGGTCCTAGTTAATTCAACTGGTCACAGTTAATTATGGACATTAAGGGCCGGTTTCCGAGCTCAGGATTTAGCTAAGTTCTAGACTTTAAACAGCTGGAGTCAGAAATTGGTTTTCCGAAACGGGGCGTAGTCGTAGTCATTGTCAAAGTCACGTTTAAATTAAATTCCGAAAAACTAGAAAATTGAACACTAAATAAAATTAATAGAAAATATTGTAATTTTCCAGCTATTTAGAATTATTTAGGAATGTTTTATTTTGTCAAGGAAAAACGTTTCCAATTATAGAAATGAGAAAATAAAGATTTATTTTGCAGCGACTATTTACTGCGACTATGCCCCGTTTTGGAAAGCCAATTTTCTGACTCCAGCTGTTTAAAGTCTAGAACTTACCTGAATCCCGAGCTCGGAAAGAAGTAATATTTAAAGATCCTTGATAAATTTGGAACAATATCAAAAAGTAAAAGAATGTATGAATGCTTAGAATGTTTAAAACAACCCCAAAAAGTAAAAGAATGTCTAAGCAAGGGTCCTAGTTAATTCAACTGGTCACAGTTAATTATGGAAATCAAGCAATATTTGAAGATCCTTGATCAATTAGAAACAATATCAAAAAGTAAAAGAATGTCTGAATGTTTAGAATGTCTAAAACAACCCCAAAAAGTGAAAGAATGTCTAAATAAGGGTCCTAGCGCAGCTATTCTGACTGGTTACAGATGATTATGAAAATCAAATAATATTTAAAGATCTTTGATTAGTAGAGGAAAAATAACTCTATTCCGTGGTATACTTTACAGACTTTAAATGAGATTCATTAGTAAGTGATTAAACTTCCGGCAGTCGCGCTGTTGTAAAAAGTACAACGGTGTCAGTTTTTTGCTGCACGAAACTATTGAATGGGGTGGTGTCAGTGAATGAGTCGCCTATGCATTCCAAAACTTTCTCCCCATCACTCCACTGAGTTGCAGTATCAACCGGGCAATGGTTCAGTCTTCAGGTGCCATTTAGTCGCCACAGTGCATAATATAGGGAAAGACTGCAGACGGGGACTGTATACGAACTAATAACACAGAATAAATTGATGGCTTTGCTTGATGTACCTTATTGGGCTATGAAATGGTAATCATCCAAATGTTCATAGGCGTAAAATTATCCAAGAAGATGGAAAAAGTAATTATACAATTAATATGTTTTGACAGTAAACAGAATACATAACACTTGGAAAATTGGATGTTGTATAAAGTACAACACGCGACTACTCGTGTGATTGAGTAGGGCGCGACTACCGGAGGGTTAATCTACAGATTATTTAATTGCAAACTGAAACAATTTTTTTGACAAAAACTGAAGGAGGTAACTAAAAATACTAGTAGTAGAATAATCAATAGCAATACTATCATTAAGTACATTGATAAAACTAACAGATAAAAACATATTTTTGTCAAAAATGAGAGTTAAACAAGACTAAAACATAACGTAGATATTTTTATTAGAATAAAACCTATTCTAATTGAATATAACTAAACTCAGATGATGCAAAATACAAGTTGAAACATAACAATTAAAATAAACTAATGTATAAAGATTGAAAATAAAATTGACATCGAAATAATTAAATAGAGAAACACATAGATCTAGAAATATTTGTGGAATGTATATTTCCAGGCTCTAATATTGGCAGCTATAGAAGATAGAGACATCTAATGGACAGTTTTATTAATATTAAGTACTTATAGTAACCAGTAAATAGTAATAATGGTAGAAGTATATTAGTACTGACAATTATCAGTTTCTCAAATAGAAATTACATCTAACGATCACAGTTTTCATGAAATTTTATAAACCTTCAATTTAACTATAGTTAAGTTTTGTAATCAGATGCACATTGTAGATTAAATCAGAGAGAAAATTAGATTTCCTAGTTTCTATTCTCAAGAAGTGTGAGTACTTTTTCTATTACATTATGATTGAAACTGTGTAGTTTATTAAGTTGCGTACAGATATCCGCGCCTCCAAGACGCTCCGCGCACCCTCCGATCATGAACGTTACGGGAGATGTTAGCTCTTCTCGCATTCCACTCTTGCTCCCCGGTCGATCATCAATCGATCTGCTCGATACGTTCGGTTGCGGAGCAGAGCGAAAGTCTGTACGCACCTTTAAACTACCCAGCTTCAACGAGAGATATTAGAATCAATGAACGACTTATAACATTTACAAAAATATAGGTCCTCAAGTTTGTCATTCATTTCTTTCAATGACAAAAATAAATGATTTCATTTATTGGCAATTATTCTCAATGAGTGTCATCTAATATACTAATACTACTGATTGAATCAGTATTGAATGTTAATACTAAGTTTTTTTCAATATTGGAATAGTCTAATGTAACAAGGAAGCTCTTAAATTCCTTATATTGCTTATTAGCATCATCTGTGATTCACAAAAATGAACACAACGTACCGGGTGTATTTCAAACAGTTATATTTATTTTTAAAAGTGGTGTACACAAACCAATTTTACATCAAATTACTCACAGAAGTATCAAGTTTATGACGATGTATTATAAGTGTTCTATGTGCCCTCCTTTTGAGACTCGGACGACATCTAGACGGTAGCCAAATTCATCTCAGTTAGCAAGATGTCTTCTCGGACTGTAGCTACTGCATCAGTTATCCTGGTTTTTAGCTCCTCAATATCAAATGCTAAGGGAGGAACATAAACACTATCTTATAGCACTTCTTAGCACTTAGTTCCTCGCTTAGCACTTGATATTGAGGAGCTCTAAAAACCAGGATAACTGATGCAGTAGCTACAGTCCGAGAAGACAGACATCTTGCGAACAGTCTGGGATGAATTTGGCTACCGTCTAGATGTCGTCCGAGCCTCAAAAGGAGGGCACATAGAACACTTATAATACATCATTATAAACTTGATACTTCTTTGAGTAATGTGATGTAAAATTGGGTTAGTGTGCACCATTTTTTAAAATAAATATAACTGTTTAAAATTGGGTCATTCTTTTTGAAACACCCGGTATAATACCTAACAATCAAATTGAAATTTAGTTTTAGACTAGGCTCACACCAGTTAGTCAAGACAAGACAAGACATGATCAGACACGTTCTGTCAAGATAATACAAGACATGATCAGACACGTTCAGTCACAATACTTCACATAGTTGTTTATGAAGACATGTCTAATTGCAATGACTAATCAGTGTGAGTTGCGTCATAAGCAACAATGTGAAGTATTGTGACTAATCGTGTCTGAACATACCTTGTCTTGTCTTGACTAACTGTTGTGCGCCTAGCCTAATATTAGAATAGTAGTGTCTTTTTACTTTGTCTTTTGGCATTTACTTGAAAACAAAACGATTCGATCACAAATTTTACTATGTCTAACATCATTTTAAATTATTATTAGTAAATGCGGATTAAAGTTGAATTCCAACAAAGAGAGATAGAACTAATGAAAGAGTCAATTAATAATCAAATTCTTTGGTAAAAACGAAATTTAGTGTAAGTACAATACAGAATACTTCAGCATTAGTAAAAATGTAAGTACGATCAAATTTTACAACAATGATCAACTAAATAATCGAAATTATTTGTTTATATTGAGTTTATTTGAGTAAAATAGTCGTCCCGGAATAGTATATTTCGCACCTAGAGCAGAAAATGAGATTTTTCCGGCTCGAAATCGGTTTTCAAAAGATTGAGAGCCGGAAAAACATTTTTGCCCGTGGTGCGAACGATATTTTTCGCCACACTACAGGTATTGCTAACAAACTAAATAAAGATTACAAAATAAAGAATACTCGTTATCGTACCTATCTCTTGATTTTAGTGGTAGAAGATTTGCAGTCAGGATTTCAGATTCTTTTGAAATTTCACTTGGAATATCACGGGCGTCGTCATCTTCAAGCATTTTTGGAAATTCGGAATGTGCTAATCAACAATAAATAATTGAATAAAAATGGTTGCGAAGCGAATGCTGAATTAGTTTTATTCGAAATTCGAACTGAAATAATGGGAACTTCAGATGAAGAAAGTTGACACTCGCCCGGTCTAGCGGATGACTTATTAACTACAGACTTCCATGTTAGCGGCTGGAAAGAGTACGTTTTCCGGCCTAGGCCGGAAAGAAACCCATGTCTGATGTGGGAGCGATTATTTTCCATCTGTAGTACCACAAACGCAGCGCATATCCTATACTATTAAACGAGCAACTTCTGTTTATATGTTTAGATGTTTGTATGTTTATATGTTTGTATTCAACGGATCTCGTAAACAGCTCTAACGATTCTCACGAAATTCAGAACATAGTAGGTTTATAATATAAAGATTCGATTGCACTAGGTCTCATCCCTGGGAAAACTCGTTGAAGGACATTAAAAGGATAATTATTATTCATCCTTGGAAAAACAGCTGATAATAATTATTTCGTCGTCTGTTGGTGATGGAAGTGAGTGAGCGAGTTCATGTGTGTGGGACTGTGTCAAAATTATGATTCAGCTGTTGAACTTTTGTAATCATTCAATCAGGTACTCAGTGCCGGTTGTAAAAAATCCGGGTTATTTTCAATCCTGATTAATTCCAGTAGATCTATCTTTTTGAAATGGTCTTCTCTGATTTGGTTCACGTGAAGTTAATCAGGATTAAAATTTAACCGGCTCTTGTGCAACTGGCCTTTGTGAGGGAAATTTTTGCATTCCTCTGGGAATTAATCTCAATTTACTGTTATTAGATAGAACATTTCTGTATGAATGTTAATATAATTTCTTCTTTCGTAATACATTTTTTATGTTTTTGTACTCCAGAGCGAAGCTCGGTCCCCGATATTGTAATACATATGAGGCATGGCAGTGGCACTAATACTTCCACATGGCGTTGCGCGCTGTAGTATGCGATTATTTTCCTTGCGATTGTCGTACCACTGGTTTGAGCACTACGCTTCCCCCAGCTTCTGTGCCACAATCGCAGTCGCTGTGACTTTGAAAACAGCTGTATGATAAAAACATCTGATGAAAACACCCGAGTATCATAAAAACATCTGAAAACTGTTGCACTAATGCGCGTTTTCTCGAATGTAGTGTGAAAGTCTCTCTGCGTTAGTCGTATTGTTCTGTGGTATGTCGGTCCCACACCCCACCTGCGATAGTGGTTCGTCTGCAACCGGCCTTAGACCAGTCTATTCTAGTCTCCGCGACTGTCACCATTTGAAAACACATGCTCTCAACTAGAGTCGAGTCTCTTCTCGACCTGAGTCGCGAAAGTGTGAGTTGAGCCTAAGAGCCTGTTCACATGACAGCGATTTAGCGCGGTTGTCGCGCGGTTGACAGACCGAGCGATTGCCAGGTGGGAAACACATGGTGCCGTACACATGCATCGCTCGGTTTTAGTAGTCGCCGGCGAATCGCGGCGGTTGTAGTCTCCAGTCCAACCGCTCGGTTGTCGCTTGGTTGCCGGGCGGCTCGATATACTAGAGCAGGCATGAGAGCGTACACATTTCTTTAGTCAACCGAGCGGTTTCGATATGTTTAAGAGTAAGTACATAGATTAAGATATTAAGATTGAGTACATAGATGTTGTACCTAGTAATTATTTATCATAACCGAGCGCAAACCGCTCATGAATCGCTGTCATGTGTACGAGGCTGGCAAATCGAGCGATTTGCCAATCAAGCGACAACCGAACGTGAATAGATGTCATGTGAACAAGCTCTGAGTTATACTTTTTCTACATCTAGGTCAACTGATTGAAAATGAATATTTAAAATACAGAAATATTCCCTGTCAGTTGATGAATATGTTGAAATTATTGTTAAAAAAGGGTGACATAACCTTGATGGACTACAAAAAAGAATAAAATACTAAGGAAACTATGTTAGAAGTGCAGCAACTGAATTTTGACTCAGAAGGCACTTGCTTGGTCTGAATGAATGAATGAATGAACTTTACTTTAGAAAGTAAAAATCGTATACTCTAAGTACATAATACTGAGAAAATAATGTCTTTCATTCATGAATACTAGAGAGGGTTTCCCAAAGCAGCCCCATGGACGTGTAAAGGTAGGTGCACACAGATCGTCATCGGACGGACGGCACGCATCGGACGATTAGATTTGATGCATTGTTTTCAATTTTGGAGTGCGCATACCTATACGATGCGGATAGGTATGCGCACTCCAATTGAAAACAATGCATCAAATTCAGCAAGCTGCCTAAAAATTTGTCAAAGTCAAGTGGGCCTAATTTTAAGAGAGATTTGTATGCATTTCTGGTTGACAAGGCATATTATAGTGTTGAAGAGTTTTTAAATGATAGGGTGTTATAATTTGTTCAACTGTAAAATTACAGTTATTTTTTGTATTTAAAGTGTAGGAGAATGTGACGTGCAATATTTTTGTAAGCTTCTGTTATTCTATTTATTTATTTCATGTATTTTTCAATACCTGTTGACATGGCCAGTTGTAAAGTGTTTTGGCTTAATAAAATTTAATTTGAATTTGAATTTAATCGTCCGATGCGTTCCGTCCGTCCGATAACTATCTGTGTGCGCCTATCTTAATATTATTGTACAGTATAGTACCCTGAAAGTATTTTAACAGGGCTACTCAATTGTCCAATTATAGAAAAAAACTGGTACCTCTGAAAGAAATATTTTTCTTGAAAATTATTCACGATTAGTTTCAACATTTATGTCACTCTCAAGTGTTAGTATTTCAAGGGTAAATAAATTTATATTTGAATAAAGAACACTTGAGAATTACATAATTGTCGTTAATAATTTGAATAAATATTCCAAGGGTACTAGTTATCTTATACAGAGTGACACAGAATAACGGGAACTTTTAAAAACGCCATTAAACATTAGTGGAACGGCAAAAATGTATTTTATTCAAACTTATGTAAAGTTCAAGACTTACCATTTGAGAATTATTAATAACATCTATCACTTTTTGACAATTACTTCTTCAAGATGGCTTCCTCCTGAACGAATACACTCTTGAAATCGGTGTTGACGATTCCTCATTGATCGCTGCAACATCTGCGTTTCCTCGTCCCATGATCTGTCCACCTGCGATTTTCTGTTTGTGGAGCTATCTCAAATCAAACGTTTTGACCAATAACTGTGGTTGAATAATAACAGACAATTTAAAATGAAATTAACAATATCCCAGCTGAAATGTTGCAGCAATCGTTCAGGAATCTCAACACAGATTTCAAGAGTGTATTCGTTCAGGAGGAAGCCATCTTGAAGAACTAATTGTCAAAAGGTGATAAATGTTATTTATAATTCTCAAATGGCAAGTCTTGAACTTTACATTAGTTTGAATCAAATCATTTTTGCCCTTCCCACTAATGTTTTATGGCGTTCTTAAAAGTTCCCGTTATTCTGTGTCATTCTCTATAATTGAATCTATCCACTTATAATATCAGGCTACAAAACTGCAGTTAACACGTCATAGATACTGCGGCCTGATGTTATAAGCAGGTACTATTTATTTACAACAATATTTTCCGTCTATTCAAGCCTTAAGAAGCGTATACATTAGTCAAGTTTCCTTAAATTCAAGTTTTCTTGACGTCTGTGTAAAATAGATGAATTTTGCAAACTTAAAGTCAAATGCACACGAACAGAAACTTGAGTCCACTCTACCAATGTAGACCTTCTTCAAGTTATGTTGATTCAAGTGAATGTTGAACATGTTAAAATTCAACTCGGATATGTACAATCCAAGGTTCCACAAATGGGGAAATGAGATGGAACAGTTGCCAGTCAATGTAGAATGTATAAAAACAACTCAATTAAAAAGTATGATGCCGAAGAAAGTATGATATGAAGAAGAAAACTTTGAGATTAATCAGATTTTTAACTTCATAATCATATACTTTTGAGGTTATGAGAACTGAAACTGAATTCAAATAAACTTGACCTAAAGTTTTCAAAATCGCCCATTCAATTCAAACTTCAAAAAACTTGAATTCAAGTAAACTTGAACAATGTAAACGCAGCTTTAAAGAAACCCGTGTAAAAAGAATAGCCTAATTCAAGTAAACTTGACATAAAGTTTTCACAATGGCCCATTCAATTCAAACCTCAAAAAACTCAAGTTCAAGTAAACTTGAACAATGTAAACGCAGCTTTAAAGAAACCCGCGTAAAAAGATGATGCAGTTCTACTGTACTATTTCTTACATTATGAATACTGTTCTGATGAGATTGGGTGTAGATCAGGTTGAATTGGCAATACTTCCAGGTTTTTGTAATCTTTACATCGGAGTGTCTTGGGTGCCTGGTGGTGTACTCTCCCTAAAAAAAAAACATAATTTTAATTCAGATTTACAAATTATCAATAATTAGGAGGGCCGTCCACTGAAACCGATTTCGTCCGAACTAGCATCGGCCGAAAACTACCGAACTCCTCCGGACGATCCCCCAACAAAGGAAGGAATAGCTCGTCCATTGCAAGAGGTTCATACGGCCGTCTCCGGCCGATCAATTTTTCGATCCGAATTGAATGAGATTTTCCGGCTCTATCCGGCCGAACAAACTAGTCCAGCTGAGAAAACGAAGTGTTCCTAACCTAAAATTGTCTCACAGCCTTGTTTGTTTTTTTTTATGTTGTTCTGTTTATAAAGTTGTAACTATGGACAGTTGATAAGTTTGGTTCAAGAACATGTTCCATTGTGGGATATGCGAGACAAAAGATATCATCGTCGTGATGTTCAAAGGAATCTGTGGACAAAGATTGCTGAACAAATAGGATCCGAAGGTAAGATTATTGTAATGAATAACTAATTTAGTGGATACTTGTTTATTCTATTTTCAAAATCTCGATATAATCATTGTTTAAGCAAAATTTTGGTGGCTATAATAGTAGTTAGTTAATTCAATAATTGGCAACTAGACTGACGTAACGGTTCCAATGGACGACCATATTCGGCCGAACTAACGGCCGGCAGATTCGTCCTTCTTCTTCTTCTTCTTCCTGTTCTTCTTCTCCTTCTTTTTCTTTCTCTCCTCTTCCTCTTCTTCTTCTTCTTCTTCTTCTTCTTCTTCTTCTTCTTCTTCTTCTTCTTCTTCTTCTTCTTCTTTCTCTTCTCTTCCCCGTCTTTTCAGCTGCCCCTCGAAGCCGACACTACTGACAGCCGCCAGCCTATGGGCCGACCCCTGTGGGGTGGCCCGCTTCCTGGGTCTTGAGACGGAGGAGGAGTGAAACATCGGTGTTCCCCAAGTTGCTACAACAACAACAACAACAACAAGACAGTGACTCGGCAACACTGTTCTCCTATCTTTCTCCACTGCGTGGACCTCACTATAGAGTAGTGACAATGAGCAAGATAAACGACTCAAGTCGTGAAGAACAAGATACTGGAATATCCACGACTGGAGTCGTACGATTAGAGTCGCGCTAGTTTGAGTAAATTATAGCCTTATAGTGAGCTATACGTTATAATGGCAGTGGAGAAAGATAGGAGAACAACGTTGCCGATCCTCTGTTTTGTCAATGCCTTATATAGACGGTAGCTGATACAGGTTTATCGATGTAATATTAGCTGTTCATTCTCGTTTAAAATAATCAATTATATTTAATTGAGCAAGACATTAAATTTTTCAATAATTTTATAATTAAGTTGAAATATTTTGTTAATTAGGTATCAATTCTACATTGTTAAAAGACGATCTGCAACAGAGCAAAGCAAGAAAGAGATAGCGCTATCCGTTTTGTTGAATGATAGACAAGGATAGCAATACTATTGCTAATCAAAAACTGCTATTATAACATGTACCTCACTCTAGGGTATGATCACATTTGATGCGTATATGTGCAAGTGCACGCGTGGTCATGCATGATCAAACGCGCAGATGAGAAACAAAATCTGGAAAGAGCCATCGGCACATTCACACTGAACGCGTGCACTTGCTGGTGGCGTTTAGTGTGAGCAGCTACATGCAAGTTACAACTTGTTTCTATAGCTCTTTTCATACTTTTTAGAGTTTGGTGACAAATATGATCATTTATCATTTTTACAAGAGAGCACTGACCAGGAGAGAAATACTAAGGTTACTCCTTCTACTATTTTTCTGCGAAATTTGGATAGTATTTTAAAAGTCCGATTTTGTTTCTCGTCTGCGCGCTTGATCATGCATGATTTCACGTTCACTTGCACATTTATGTGCATTCAATGTGATCATACCCTGAGGAAAACAGATAGGTAGATGATACCGAAGACGTTGTTATGATATCTAAATAATAGATGATTTATAATATATTTTAAAAGTTGTAATACCTGAGCATTTTCTCAGCCCATATCATTGAATTGAACGAAGGTCCCTCTCCACCCAGCTCCGGAGGCAATACATCCTTGCTAACGTTTTCATGAAGAGTGCTGAGATTCGTACCATGAAGATATATCTATAAAAAATATATATATAATGAATAAATGCATAATTATATTCTATGTAATTTAAATTATATACATATTACTCATGAATGTTGACCTATTGAAATAGTGATACATAAATACCGACTGTCTAAGTCTCACCGAACGTAGTGAGGTCTATGTTTCACCTCTGACTTTCTTTCGTCTGTCTGTATGTAACGCATTTACTACCAAACGCGTTGATTGAATTCTATGAGAGTTGGCAGGAATATTCCATGATTGAATAAAAACACAAATATGTTGTCAAATTCTACACAGTTTTATTCGGTACACGACCATGGTTTCGTTTTTCAACATTTTCACATTTTCAGAAAATGTGACCGGTGTGGTCACGAAACCATGGTCGTGCTCCGAATAAAACAGTGTAGAATTTGACAAAATATTTGTGTTTTTATTCAATTATGAAATGGTTCTACAATATTGACAATGACTCAGTCGAATTTTTATTCCATTTATCACTGCGCGTCGATGTAAGTTTCAAGGTTTTTTGAAATTTCGCATTTCAAGGATAATATGAAAGTAAAAGGAATTTCTATCATACTTCGATATCACCATCATCTACTTTGAAGATAGAATTAATCAAACTATAGAACTAGTAGTTCTGTGAATTTATAGATCTTGATGCAATGAAGATCAACTGCGCGTCGATGTATACACAAGGTTTTTTGAAATTTTGCATTTTAAGAATAATATGAAAGGAAAAGAAATTCCCTCCTTACTTCGATATCACTATCATCTACTTTGAAGATAGAATTAATCAAACTATAGAACTAGTAGTTCTGTGAATAGTAGACCTCACGCAGTTTTCTCATCCACAAGTATCTGGTGTCACCAGACATCTGTGTAATGTATGCAATGAACAATCCACTTGTCACCTGAATTATTATGAATAATTCTATAGTCTGATTAATCCTATCTACAGAGTAGATTATATATATAGTGATATCGGATTATGGAGGAAATTCCTTTTCCTTTCATATTATCCTTTAAATGCAAAATTTCAAAAAACCTTGTGTATACATAGACGCGCAGTTAGAAAAGGAATACTCCTGCCAATTCTCATAGAATTTTATCAACGCGTTTGGCCGTAAATGCGTTACATACATACCTATAGACAAAAGATAATCCGAGTTAAAACATAGACCTCACTTCGTTCGGTCAATAAATCAGCTGACAAGTGGATTATCCATTGCATGCATTACACGGATGTCTGGAGAAGCCGGTAAACAAGTGACACCAGATACTTGTGGATGAGAAAACTGCGTGAGGTCTACTGTTCACAGAACTACTAGCACATTGATTTTGAATATATAAACAGCCCATACATTGAAATATCCCACAATGGTTGCGTTCAAAGTCACTGATCAATTCCATCGTGTTTTTAACGTTCAGTAAAAAACCTTATCACAGATGAACCACAGAATCGAAAGTCGGCTAGTATCCTGACGCCAAAATCCGCTATCTTGAAAGAAATGATGATGCAGTCACGTGTCGTGGAATTGGTGCACTCAAGTGACTCAAGTCTTGGTTAAATTGATACCTTCTATTCTGTATGTATTCTGTGGCTCAACGGTTGCTCATGAGTCTTGACTGACAGATGTTTCGTCTGCTGCTAAAGGTGCGTACAGATTTACGCGCCGCGAACATGAGCAATTCACTTTTAATCAGCTGATGCCAAGCTTTTTATATCTGTATCTTACCGTTTCTGTAAAAATACAGATATAGTCAGCTGATTAAAAGTGAATTGCTCATGTTCGCGGCGCGTAAATCTGTACGCAGCTTTATAATTGTAAACAAAACTAGAACCTAACCTATCAAATTGTATAATCAATTGAAATGGAAAACCATCAATGACTGGAGTTGATTGAATCTTTGGATAATATTTTAAATGTTATTGAATTTATGTAATCATGCATTTCTGTGCTTCCAAATACATTATAATGGAGTCCATTATAATTGTAAACAACCTCGTATTCAGCCATGTCTGTTTACGTTCAGCTATACCGGATATGACGTATTTTTTTCTTATTACTTAAACCAAAAACCTTGAAGAGGTATAAACCCACAATGCCTATGCCTTCCCAATGCTAGCTCTTACTTGAAATTAAAGGCTGTCATTGAGGTATTTTAACGAGAGATATTATATAATATATAAATATTTTTGTAAAATTAATATCTTTAGTATGTAATAATCTTCCAGGGTGTCCCCTCAATGGCCGATTTCAATTCCAAGTACACTAGCGCTGCATGTGAGTCTATGCATCTTTAAGGTCTTAGAGTTAGACCAAACAGTGCTTCGTTCAGAGCCATGTTCACTCACTGGTCTCATCGTTTACTCACCGATCAGTGGCTTTGAACGCAACCATTGTGATAAGTTTAATAACTAGATTAGTTCGAGTAACGGCAACCAACCTTCTGCTTAGTTTTCTCCTTGATGAACGGCTTGATGATAGCCAGCACCGCCTCCACATACCAGGGCTGGTTGATAAAGTGCACCCCCTTGATGCGCGCAGGGAACGCGTCCTGCAGTCCCTCGAACATGAGACGCAGGGTGCGCGGACCGAGGCTGCTCGACTGCCGGAACGAAAAGTCAGTCCAGTCGACCACGAACACGAAACCATTCAACTGGTTTTCAGCCTCTTGCAACAGTGACTCCATTGTCAGGAGGAGCGCCTTGTAGATGGTCTCCAGCGAGTAGTTGCAGTGGTCCCAGTTGTAGCATAGGAACACTAGGACACACCTGCCTTTCCTGACAACAAAACATATCACGATTACCTTATTTTTTCTCTCCCTATCATTTTGATGATGTACTTATTGTATGAACCAATAATAGTTATTTGTATACCTAGAGTGAAAAGTACTGCTTTTTCTCCCCGAGGGAAAAGTTTGAAGCCCGAGGCGAAGCCGAGGGCAACAATTTTCCTGAGGGAGAAAAAACGTTTTTCACTCGTGATATACACAACATTTTTCCTCCACCTACATTTTTATAAAAACTGCAAATAAAATAATTTTTAAAAACGTACGTGACCAAACAATGTGTTACAACATAATCTAAAAAGTAAACAGAAACAGCTGGCTTGTAATCACAGTTCTCCCCCGACAGCACTATCTGTCGGCAAAAGTTGGAACAACAATGGCCGCCACAACTACAGCTATGATGAAGTTCCCGTTTCAAATTTGATTAGTTAATGAGGAATATTCGTTGGCTGGTATTTTGAATAACATGGAATAAAAAAATTATACATTTTTTTAGTATAGTGATACGAAGTTTGTAATGATTTTAGAATACAAACATAAATTTCATATTATATTGATGGAATGTCTGGTTGAGGTATTGAATTTAGTTGTTTTAATGACTACTCTATATGCTTCCTCATCTGAGCTTAGACTTTCTAACCTATTTCAAATGTACATTTTTAAAGTAGAGATGCCTGCCATGTTATTTAAATGAGTTACTTTACGCTCTGGGGAGTTTTTCTGATTTTAGTACCGAGAGCGGAAAAGTGACACTTTAGTATTATGTTCCAGGGAGTAAAGTAAGCACTTTAGACAGGAGGTGGAGGATATAGTTATTTGTATATCTAGAGTGAAAAGTACTGTTTTTTCTCCCCGAGGGAAAAGTTTGAAGCCCGAGGCGAAGCCGAGGGCAACAATTTTCCTGAGGGAGAAAAAACATTTTTCACTCGTGATATACACAACATTTTTCCTCCACCTACATTTTTATAAAAACTGCTAATAAAATAATTTTTAAAAACGTATGTGACCAAACAATGTGTTACAACATAATCTAAAAAGTAAACAGAAACAGCTGACTTGTAATCACAGTTCTCCTCCGACAGCACTATATGTCGGCAAAAGTTGTAACAACAATGGCCGCCACAACTACAACTATGATGAAGTTCCCGTTTCAAATTTGATTAGTTAATGAGGAATATTCGTTGGCTGGTATTTTGAATAACATGGAATAAAAAAAATTCTACATTTTTTTAGTATAGTGATACGAAGTTTGTAATGATTTTAGCATACAACCATAAATTTCATATTATATTGATGGAATGTCTGGTTGAGGTAATGAATTTAGTTGGTTTAATGACCTTCCTCATCTGAGCTTAGACCTTCTCTATTTCAAATGTACGTTTTTAAAATAGAGATGCTTCCCATGTTATTTAAATGGAGTTACTTTACGCTCTAGGGAGTTTTTCTATTTTTTAGTACCGAGAGCGAAAAAGTGACACTTTAGTATTATGTTCCAGGGAGTAATTCAATTCAATAACAAATATTTTCAGGAAATGAATATTCCCCCACATAGACTATTGGTCCGTGTGTGGGGGAAGAATTCCTATCTATATAACTGTAAAATAAAAAATTCTGCAGAATTCTACCTTAATATTATTCTCACTTAACTATTACAATATTGGAAATATGTTATATAAAGAGAAATAAATATAAATTATTAATAATTTTTTTTTAATAAACAGAGCATGATGTCGTGGGTTTCTTTTATTAAAGACTTAGTATTATGTTGGAGTACCTATCTCCTAAAGTTTTTAAATTACTTATTATAATGTTCAGAGTGCTGCATCATAGTACCAGAGTTAACAGAGTTTGAATCAGAATCTACATATGGGGCGAGTTTATGAGGGCTTCTGATGCCTCCCGACCAATACCAAGCAACCATGTGACTATCTTCTTTTTGTAGTTAGCAACACTGCATCCCTCAGCCTCTTTTATTGTGATTGGAAGATTGCGATGAAGTTGGTGAGTAATACGAAATGGGTTGTTATCGACCGATGTAAAGGTGGCTCTAGGTGTATTAAACCAAAAATTCAGCATATGTCTAGTGGGGTAGTTATGGTTTAGCTGTGTAAAAATTTCTGTTCTGTACGATTTGATAAAAATAAGAAGAGTTTTAATGTAGATTTGTCTTATGTCAAGAACAGGAAATTCGGTGTAGAGTTGTTCAGTAGGAAATCGGATATTTTTATTTAGAATTATTTTGATGAGTGATGTCTGTGTGACAGCTAGTGGATTGTGACAGCTAGTAAAGTAAGCACTTTAGACAGGAGGTGGAGGAAAAGAATAAAGTATATCGAGTTCAATATATATGCAGCAACAAACATCATCGAGCTCAATATATCAACACAATTAGCTGAATATCGTGAAAAAAATACAGCAGAATGATGACGTTGGATTAAATTACTAAATTCAATTTATTAAAAACACACAAATAAGACAAAACAAAATTACAAAGTGAGATTTACGTTATAAAGGCAGCACGTGTTTAACATTGGTTTGTTATCATTTTCTGAGGGAGAATGGAATAGAATACAAGCAGGAGAAATGAGGTTCCTCAGGGCAATAAAGGGAAAGACACGTAGAGACAGAGTTATGAATGAGGAGAAAAGAAGAGAACTGAACATGGAAAGCATAAGAAAGCATGAGACTACGCTGGTTTGGACACGTGGGAGGGGATCGGCTGCCTAAGAAAATGGAAGAGATGAGGATTGAAGGAGGAAGACCAAGAAGACGATGGAAAGAGACAGTGGGGAAGAGAGGATAGAGATGGCGACAGGTTGAGGTGGGAAACTAATGATTTCCATAACTAGCGATAAATTTCATATTATATTGATGGAATGTCTGGTTGAGGTATTGAATTTAGTTGTTTTAATGACTACTCTATATGCTTCCTCATCTGAGCTTAGACTTTCTAACCTATTTCAAATGTACATTTTTAAAGTAGAGATGCCTGCCATGTTATTTAAATGGAGTTACTTTACGCTCTGGGGAGTTTTTCTGATTTTAGTACCGAGAGCGGAAAAGTGACACTTTAGTATTATGTTCCAGGGAGTAAAGTAAGCACTTTAGACAGGAGGTGGAGGATATAGTTATTTGTATATCTAGAGTGAAAAGTACTGTTTTTTCTCCCCGAGGGAAAAGTTTGAAGCCCGAGGCGAAGCCGAGGGCAACAATTTTCCTCAGGGAGAAAAAACATTTTTCACTCGTGATATACACAACATTTTTCCTCCACCTACATTTTTATAAAAACTGCTAATAAAATAATTTCTAAAAACGTATGTGACCAAACAATGTGTTACAACATAATCTAAAAAGTAACAGAAACAGCTGACTTGTAATCACAGCTCTCCTCCGACAGCACTATATGTCGGCTAAAGTTGTAACAACAATGACAGCCAAAACTACAGTTATGATGAAGTTCCCGTTTCAAATTTGATTAGTTAATGAGGAATATTCGTTGGCTGGTATTTTGAATAACATGGAATAAAAAAAATTATACATTTTTTTAGTATAGTGATACGAAGTTTGTAATGATTTTAGCATACAAACATAAATTTCATATTATATTGATGGAATGTCTGGTTGAGGTATTGAATTTAGTTGTTTTAATGACTACTCTATATGCTTCCTCATCTGAGCTTAGACTTTCTAACCTATTTCAAATGTACATTTTTAAAGTAGAGATGCCTGCCATGTTATTTAAATGGAGTTACTTTACGCTCTGGGGAGTTTTTCTGATTTTTAATACCGAGAGTGAAAAAGTGACACTTTAGTATTATGTTCCAGGGAGTAAAGTAAGACTTTAGACAGGAGGTGGAGGAAAAATGTCATCTCCATAATAATCTTCAGCATAATCTTATAATATCAATAGCCTTCTTATAATCGTCTACACTCTCATCTTCTTGAATGCCTATTTCCTATTTTGTAATGGCTATCTTTATATCAGATAGCAAATGCTTCAAAAACGGTGAGTCTAGTCTAGAGCAGCTAGTTTTGCTCATAGTAAAATTGCTCAACTAATTCGTATGAGGAAGAGGAAACTTTACCAGATACGATCACAACCAATAGTTGATAAATATAAAACTCTTTTTAGATTCAACCATCTTATATACCACCATTATTGATACAAAAGAATAAATACAAAGATAGCTGATATAAAGATAGCCATTACAAAATAGGAAATAGGCATTCAAGAAGATGAGAGTGTAGACGATTATAAGAAGGCTATTGATATTATAAGATTATGCTGAAGATTATTATGGAGATGACATTTTTTCACGCTATTATTTCGAAATTCTAAACTCAACTAACCTAAAACTCAATTCATAGATAGAAAACAGAGCAGACGACGCAAACACAAGCGGTGTCTCCTACTTGCATATTTAGCGCTTACGTGAGCTATAAAAACAAAGTAAGGCCACAAAAGGCGAATCAGCTGATGAAAAATCTTTAAAATACGTGAGCAATTGCTCCAGAGTTCAGGAGCATAAAAGGTAAGAGTATAAGGTAAAGCTTATTCATATAAAAATGAGCAAATGCTTATGCTTCTACCTAATGCTCATGAGCAAAACCTTATGCTCCATGCTCATGGTCATGAGCATATGCTTTGGTTTTATTCATATGGCCCATTATTGTATGTAATGTTTTTTCACCCAAAAAGTAATAACTAACAAACCAACTAATTATTTCCATAATCAACGAGAAAGGTCAGTATTTCTTTACTTGCCTCACACATTATTCAACTGACTTACCCCTCAGTCATTGAAATCATTGTATGGAATGTTTTTTTACCCAAACAGTAATAGCTAATGATAATTTTCAATGGTCTTTACCTGTCTCTGTTCTCTAAAACCCCAGGAAATCCATCGAAAAGAGCCTGCTGCACCAAAGTATCACTGGCACTGAGCGTCTGAAAGAACTCCCTATTCCTTTGTCTGTAGCTGTAATAGTTCGTCAACAATTTGTATGTCTCATCAATGTCCATTTTCCGCGCTCGGAGAAACCGTAGCAGAAATTTGTCGTCCGGGTTTTTCAAATCTAATGTTCCTGCAAGCAAATGGAAGATACTCATCAGAAGGAAAAGATCACTTTATAATAAAATTCATCAATTATTATTAAACGAAATTCCAATTAAATGCTGTAAATCACCCCGAAGACTTCTGCTACTGCAAATATTTACAACAGGGTGAACAGCTAGATGGAAATTCGATGAGCGATACTACTCAATTATTTTTTTATCTCTTTTCTGTATAGGGCTACTTGTAATATAAATATAAAGAAAATGAAAATATTTCAAAAAAAGGGTACTGAGATTTTCATTTTCTTTATATTTATACTCGTCCTTTCTTAATTATTACTTGTCCTATTCAATTAATTATTATACCATGTTGTCAATATTTGCAGTAGCAGAAGTCTTCGGGGTGATTTACAGCATTTAATTGGAATTTCGTTTAATAATGATTATTATTAATTAGAATTTGAACAAATGCAACTTCCAATTTATTTCCATCTAATAAATTTATTACTGAAGATGTCACCACAACAGATGTCTGATAAATTGGCTTGAAACAAATTGAAAAAAAAACAATGAGACAGTAAATAAGAAGGATTGAGAAGAATTTCTTGACCGAGCAAAGTGAGGTCGAAGATTCAAGTCGACGGTTTGGCATTTGTCTTAATGTTTAAATGTTGCGCATTTACGGCGAAACGCGGTAATAGATTTTCATGAAATTTGACAGGTATGTTCCTTTTTTAATTGCGCGTCGACGTATATACAATGTTTTTGGAAATTTTGCATTTCAAGGATAATATGAAAGGAAAAAGGAGCCTCCTTCATACGCCAATATTAGAGTAAAAATCAGACTATAGAATTATTCATCATAAATCAGCTGTCTAGTGGACTATAATACTACCCGTTCAAAAACTTAGAACATCTTGAAAATGTATCTTTCCATCAACGTTAGTACTGTCCACCGCTCGTAGCTTGGCCTCTGGAAGGATGCAGTCGATCTAGTTTTAGGCGTGACATATGGCATTGGAGAGCCAGGTAGCGAGTACACAAACGTTGTGGTCTATTTGCCTTCGCCAAATGTAATTGAGCAATTTCTATCCCACCAAATTTGTAATTTAACCAGCCATCTATAAGTAAAATTACATCCTAACGTTTTAACATTGTAAAAATGCTAGTTCTACGGAGGCTATTCCACAAAATCACTACAACTATTTTAAAACTAATTTAATGAATCGCTATAACTATTTTAAAACGGCTACTAACTTAATGGAAAAATAACACATTTCGACGTTTACCCCGGTCAGCTGCGGTTTAGGGTTTGTAGTCACATTACCGAGTCGTCAACAACATGGCGCCACTCGTTAATTTCCCCCCTACGCCTCAGACCTCAGAAGCCAAGTTATGAGCGGTGGACAGTAGACAGTTGACTACAATACTACCCGTTCAAAAACATAGATCATCTTTAAAATGTATCTTTCCATCAACGTTGTAGGCAGTTGCAGCCAGACCTGATAACAGCGCTCACACTCACATTCCGGGACGACACGTCACAGTACGATAGGACAGAAAGCTCTATGTTTATTTAGGATTATTTCTTGGCATTTTAAATTGATAAATTATTTATTAATTTTTGAGAAAACATACCAATGTAACTTACTAAGCGCGAGGTCTACTGTTCACAGAACTACTAGCAATAATTATTCATTAATTAATTAGTATTTGAACAAATGCAACTTCAAATTTATTTCCATCTAATAAATTTATTACTGTAACCACAACAGATGTCTGATAAATTGGCGTGGAACAAATTGAATAAAACAATGAGACAGTAAAGAAGAAGGATTGAGAAGAATTTATTAAGGTACTTATTCTATAGGTCATGTAGGACTGTGCTGAGAATATACGCTGATTTTTTTGAAAAAAGATGCTCTCCCTAATTAAGGATTCACTAGGACTATGACGTAGCCTTCTAATTCGAAGAGTGGAAACATGGTGGAGAGGTGAAGGTAGCTCAAGATAAGGGCCCGGTTGCACAAAAGCATGTTAAATTTTAATCATGATTGAATGGCACGATAACCAAGCAGAAAAGGTTTGTGAACCCGGCATGAGACTTTTTTTATACTAAGAAAACTGTTATCATAGCGAGTCTGTTGCTTAAGCCGCCATTTTGTTGATACCGTTGAGTGGGAGGAGACTGTCTAGCTGGGCCAATGGCAGGCGTTCATGCCCTTGACCAATAGCAGTAGGTACTCGCCTACTAGTATAAATTCTGCTGCTCTTGTATTTAGTTTATCAGAGATTGACAATGGTGTGATAACCGAAACCGGTCTTCAATAAATCTGTGGTTTTTTGACAATTTCTTAGTCTTTTTCATTTAATATGAATAATTATCACAATATCAACTTCTCAACTACACAAAAAACTCAGAAATAAATGATCTATTATTAACTAATAAAGGCCTGCCAGGATACACGTCAGTCCGATCCTGCTATCTGGTCGCGGGTTCGTATCCCGCTGAATAGAAGGGAGCTGAAGTCCAGAAGGCCAGCGGTCAGGATGGCAGAGCAATTGAGAGATGAGAGGTTCTCTCTGAATAGAAGATGGAGAGAGGAGGTGCCCCCCGGAATACCGGAGAGCTATTTCTCATGCACTAGGCCTCCTGGTTTTGAGCTCCCCCGGCGCATCTGGGTGACACTCAACAGAATTCGAACCCAGCATGGGAGATGCAATGCGTCATTTTTCAAATGGGGACTCCCCAGTATGTGACTGTGGGGCGATGGAGCAGACAGTGCACCACATTATATTTGAGTGTGAGAGACGTGCCTACCTGGGTGAGGCTAACGACTTCACTGTAGCCAGTCCCCAGGCAATACAGTATATTTCATCCCTCGACGTGCACTTATAAAGGTGTGAAATTTTAAAAATTTGACAAAAAAAAAATGCCATACGCTAAATAAATAAAATAAATCCCGATGAATCCCATCGAATAGGCTTGGACGTTTGATCATCTCATCAAATAATCCTCGCAATTTCCATTACTCACGAACAAGCAAAAATCTCATGTGGGCATTATCAGTAAAAATATAGCTTACCTGTTCCATTCTCTTTTTTCCTCTTTATAGTCTTTTTAAGTTCTGCTATCGCCTCGTCATCGGTTAAATTTTTTGGTGGTGATTTCATGTAGGGTATTTCATCACTGGAAGTGGAACGGTAACCGTTCCAATCGATATCACAATATTCAGCCATCTTTTATTAATACTGTGCATGGAGGTCTATCACCTGCAACATATATGAACAGTATCATAAAGAGTTATTCAATCTAACATGAACAATAAAATTTCAGGTAAGTACAGTACTTTTTGCGGATGACACCTTGATATCCATCCAGAGGCACCTCCTTGAATTAAAACAACTGCCTTTCACACAATTAGTAAATGGTCCAGGGACTTACATCACCAGCAATGGCAGGGTCACCCTGGTCAAGCACTTGGCAAAAGGCTGCAGGCAGACGCAAGCCGTAGCTTCACCAGCTGGCTCGTGAGTCTGGGTAGAGGTCAGGTCAAGCAGGTGATTGCCCTGATAACTGGACACGGTCACTCCAGGAAACATCTCCACACAATTGGACTCAGAAATGGAAGTCAGATGCGTAGGCTTTGTAATCAGTGTGAAGAGACTGCTAAGCATATCATACTGGTTTGCGAAAGTCTTGGAACTAGAAGAAGGGCTCTGTTTGTCTGCAAGCAACCAGGTGAGGAATGGGATGTTAGTATAAGGAACTCCAGGACCGTATAGAGGACACAGGTATTGGTTTGCCCAACTAACATACTTGGGACACACAATAAGCTTCAGTTGATGTGTGAGGTTCTTTGAACCTTTGGATCCTTGAATCCGTCCCTTCAAAAACATAAACATACCTTCATTATCACCAATGGTAATGGTGATCCACCACAGAAACAGGTGAGGGAAAGGTCTGTCAGTCTCCTTGAGGGGGTCAGGATGTGGTTTATGGCTAACAAATTGAAGATTAATGAGAATGAATTAAGATTCTAGAATGCTCATTGTAGCTGCAGAAGAGCCAGTGAAGCTGCTGTAGTGGAGTCCAAGTTATAATAGCAGTGGAGAAAGATATTAAAAAAACGTTGCCGATCCTCTGTCTTGTCGATCGATGCCTTCTATATACGGTGGTTGATACAGGTTTATAGATGTAATATTAACGGTTCATTCTCGTTTAAAATAATCAATTATATTTGACCGAGCGAAGTAACGTCTAAGATTCAAGTCGACGGTTTGGCATTTCTCTTAATGTTTATATGTCGCGCATTTACGGCGAAACGCATTTTCATGAATTTGACAGGTATGTTCCTTTTTAAATTGCGCGTCGACATATATACAAGGTTTTTGGAAATTTTGCATGTAAAGGATTATATAAAAGGAAAAAGTAGCCTCCTTCATACGCCAATATCGGAGTAAAAATCAGACTATAGAATTATCCATCATAAATCAGCTGACAAGTGATTATACAGATGTGTGGAGAAGCCAGTCTATTGCTGTATTTCCATAAGGTCTATAGTTTCAATCAGGTAGCAGGGAACCCACTAAGCCGTCATCGTCAGGCACCGTCCAACACCGACCGTCACCGTTGCGTACCGGCAACATTGCTTTGAATTAAACGAATTAATCATTGTTTTAAACGAACGGCAACCCACTATACCCGTCTGTCACCGGCCACGACCGTGTCCGTCAGTCACCGTCGGCCACCAATTCTGTTTGGGGCATTCTTGCCGGATAGCCGGTCCGTTTTTTATCATTCTTCCAGTCGACATTCAACTATCAGTGAAGTCACATCGCCAGTGTTTTGTTGTAGTGCGCCTTTGCTCTGTGAGCGATGAGTACGGACGAAATGTTGATAGAGGCTATTAGGGAGTATCCCTTCCTGAATAATACTAGTGATAATAGTTATCACGACAACAGGAACAAAGATAATGCTAGGCAGGAAATCTCAGAAAAGTTTGATACCATGTCAGGTAAGTTATTACAAATATTATTCTGTAAGCGAAATTATGAAATCAAAGTTTTGGCCGTTTGACAAATCACACGATGATGGGAAAGGGCTAAAATTAAAGTTCTTGATCCCAGGGGCTCAGGAAAAGTTAGCAGTTGTCTTGAAAGTCATCAGCAACCGAGAAATAACGTGAAACTGTTACTGTGTTTCAGTAAACGTTACTGTGTTTCACTGGGAATTTCAGTAACTCGAGCAATTCGTGGAACTTCTTTGGAGTCATGCGGAAATATAAAAAGAACTTAGCATAGGTTTTTTTCAAGTCGTCAAACAAATGATGAAATTCACCATATTCGTTTCTTCTTCAGAAGATTTCGTGCACCCAGTACCTATGCTTCCTCCGCTTCTGTATCTCTTCTTCAGCACATGCTGCGGCTATTACTAGCAATTCCTCGTCTGATGAATTCTCCATCGCAACTGATGCATTTCTTCTGGTTAGCTCCGGTTTCTGACGGAGCTAACCAGACGGGCAAGTGGGTTATCGCCGGAAAAATGACGGTGAAGGCGGCGACTGACGGTGACGGTCGGTGTTCGACGGTGCCTGACGGTGACGGCATAGTGGGTTCCCTGCTATAAGGTCTATAGTTTCAATCAGGTACTTGTGGATGAGAATACTGTTCACAGAACAGTCTACTGTTCACAGAACTACTAGTTCTACATTATTTAAAGACGTTCTGGCAAGAAAGCTATCCGCTTTGTTGAATGATAGACAAGCATAGCAATACCATTGCTTATCAAACCTTGCCATTATAACGGGAACCTCACTATAGTCTGCTCATTGAAGCTGCAGAAGAACCAGTGAAGTTGCAAGGTTTCTGAATGGACAGGAGGTTGAACTGGAACCATCATGTTCAACAGGGAACTTTCAAGAGTATTATACCTCCTCAGATATTCGAGACACCTGGTTGACAACAGGAGCTTCATCGTGACTCACCATGCACCTTTTCAGAGCCACATCAGCTGATGTGTGTTCATGCACCAGCCGTCTATTACATTCCGTCGAACTTTAAACAACAATATACCTAACGTAGACCTATCCGGCTACAATCAGTCAAAAGTGACGAGGTTTCTCGGGGTCGAGCTGCAGGATGACTTGAAATGGCAGAAAAGAGCTCTGAGAATAATCTTCAACCTCAGTGCCCGAACATCATATAGGCCTTATTTTGTGAGAGAGGGTATATTAACTTTGCCAGCTCTGAGAGAGCTGTTATTTTGTGAGAGGACCTTATTTTGTGAGAGAGAGTATATTAACCATGTACTTTCTGGAGATCATCACGTACGTTAGTAAAAATTTGAGGGCATTCTCATCCGTTTTACATGATCATTCCTACAATACGAGGAGTGGTGGCTCACTCCTCGGTTACCCGGCACATAGACTAACCCTTCTGGAGAAAGGCCTACACTATTGCGCAATAAAAATTATAAATAGACTCCCCCATAATTTTAAAGATGTTTCCAACGTTTCAAAGATGACCGGAAGGATAAGGAAAGTTCTGTTAAAAAGAGCGCCATACACAGTGGATGAATGTGTGGATGTCTTGAGGGGAGAAAATTGCATATCATAGAATTATTACAAAATAAAAACTTCCTTTGAATCAAATGAAATTAATCGATTTCTTCCAGGGGGTACTCCTGAAGGCAGTGTTTTTCTATGACGTCTCCTCCTTGCACTATTGTACTTCCTGTGTTTCTTATTGATTGCGACGATTCAATGTTGTGAAGTTTGTCTTTTATATGTGTTTGTATATCATGTGATGTTACTTAATCACATGATAACTGTTTGATAATATAATAAGTTGTTTACTGAGTTTAGTTTGTTATCTACGAGAATAAAGATGGTTGCTTCAAATGGCTAAGAATCTATTAAGATATTTAAACATGGCGCAGTCAAGGAATTGAACAGAAAAGGAGAATAATTGAGTGAGTGAACAACGACAGGATTGAGTGAGTAATAAGATTGGGTAATTATCGTATTATTATATTTTTTCTTAAAAGACGAACATGGAATTCAACAAGCCAGAACCGTTACTATGCAACGGGGAAAATGTTTCACAAAATTTCGAATTATTCAAGAAAAATATCGTAAATTATTTTATAGCGACTGAGACAAATGAAAAATCCAACCAAATTCAAGTTGCAAGACTTAAAAACTTGTTAGGCAATGAAGCTTTGATTTTATATGAATCGTTACAAGATGTGGATGAGCCTGAAACGGTAGAATCAATATTAAAAATATTAGAGAGCTATTGTTTACCAAAAAAGAATGAGATCATGAATGTATACAATTTATAGCTTGCAAACAAGAGGAAGGTCAATCATTTAATTCATTCTATGCAACTTTGAAGGGGCTAGTGACAAGATGCGAATTTGGGGAACAAGAGAATAAGTTATTGAAAGCTATGATTGCATTGGGGTTAAGGTCGAAAGAAATGCAACAACGTGTGTTGCGAGACAACGCCTCGTTGGAGAAAATAATTGATTATTGTCGCAGTGTTGAAATAGGTGAAAAACATGAGAAGTCAATAAATGAAGAAAAGTCTCGAAAGGAAGTGCACCCAGTTTCCAAGTATGATAAAAGGATAACAAACTCATATCAGAAGATTGTATGCGGCCATTGCGGAATGCAGCATGTAGAAGGTAGGAGCTGCCCAGCGTCTGGTAAAAGTTGTAATAAATGTGGTAGGATGAATCATTTTAGCAAAATGTGCCTGAATAAAGCTAGGAGAAATGATTTCAGAGTGAGTGAGCAAAGGCTACCTCAACCATTACATAATGTTGTGGAAAATCCAACAGCAATAGAAGAAGCTCACGAGTTTATTGATTCAGTATATCTAGTTAACACTGTCAATGAAAAGGCTTGGTTCAAAACATTATTAATTGATCATAAACCAGTAAACTTCAAATTAGATACAGGAGCAGAAGTGAATATATTTCCATATGAAATTGTGAAAGACAGTGTGTTATTGAGTAGGTTGAAAAAGAGTAGTGTTCGATTAGAAGCATACGGAGGATTTAAAATTTCATCTCTGGGTCAGTTCAATGCTCAATTGGACTCATAAATGAAAGTCAGATGTGTAGGCTTTGTAATCAGTCTGAAGAGACTGCCAAGCATATCATACTGGATTGCGAAAGACTAGGGGCTAGAATGGCTCTGTTTGGCTCCAAGCAACCAGGTGAAGAATGGGATGTTAGTATAGGGAGCTCCTGGACCTTGTAGAGGATACAGGTATTGGTTTGCCCAACTAACATACTTGGGACACACAATAAGCTTCAGTTGATGTGTGAGGTTCTTTGAACCTTTGGATCCTTGAATCCGTCCCTTCAAAAACATAAACATACCTTCATTATCATCACCAATGGTAATGGTGATTCACCATAGAAACAGATGAGGACAAGGTCTGACATTGAGAGGTTCAAGCACTGAGGATAGTGTCCTCCTCAGACTTCAAAGATCATTGCCGGCATTTCATCAGGAGTCTTGGAATCCTCACTGTGTACTTATACACTTATTCTTCAACAAGACCAGCTGAGCCGGATAGGTTGTGTCAAAATAATAAGAATATAAACTGCCAGCAATATTTACTGTGCTCACTGAAGGAAAACTAGGATCTGCTATAATGAGGAGGTCATATTCATGCTTACAATACTAGACATGCTGCGTTATTGGAGATGAGAACCTTGCAGTAGATTGGCTGTAACTTATAATAGCTTTACAAAACAATATATAAAAATATTTAACACTGTTCCCAAGGAGAAACAAGCCAAACTGAACTCTAGGTTCTATACAATTGTGAAGAGCAAACTGGTTGAAAGGCTGCTTTACTTTTTGGGGGAGTTGAACCTAATTTTTTGCGGATTCAGCACATCCACAACATGAATATCCATGCAGTTTTTCTAAGTAGGTAAATATTTAGAAGCATATTCTCAAGTTACGGTACTCTGTTACCAAGACCTAGATTGAAAAAATTCTCAACCAAACTAAAAGCAAAAACAATGACATTGCTGAGTCAAACTTTTTTAATTGTAAATTGAAACAATAAGCAATATTTAAGCAAAAAGAAAAGGCTTTTCTTTATAAGCTATTCTGCATTAGATTATTATAGCCTCACACAACATTATCTGTGATTGCAGAAACTATGAAACTGAATTTCAATTATAGCAAAAACTATTATCTGATGGGAGATCCCTCAATAATCTTTCTATATCCTGCTATTTGTTTGCAAAATAACATTTGAAATTGAGTAATTTGAAATAGGTCAACTTACTGTTAAAGTTGAAATTGATATACCTACAATAATGTAGAAGAATTTCGTACAAGAAATGAAATAATAATTTAGCATACCTGAAAAAGTCAAGGATTCTATTCATTGTTTTTATGGCAAAAAATATCCAAACCTAACCTAATTTTCTGTTGCAAAATAATTGACAATCGGTCATCCATTGTTTTGGTTGTTGGTGTCAGATGTTGGAGTAATCAGCTGGTGTCCTGTTCATGACTTTGTAGTTTCTCCGATAGACTGCGTTAAAATAGCAGAAAGCCTGTGATCATGTGATCAAGGACTCATGTTTTCTGCTTTGTTTTGAAAGGATTGAAGTAGTGAATGTTTTAGGTTGTGTTAAGTCTTGTTTTTCAAATAATTACTAATAATAATCACATTAATTTTACTGATCTATAATTTTAAAAGGATTTTAAAGCAAGACTGAGTTATTAAACTTTTAAGATCTGTTAAAAGACCGTTATAATTAGAAGAATATGCAAATTAAGTTTGTATGTTTTGTAACATTAAAGCAATAAGCTGTAGTTGTATACTTATTAAATTAAACTGCTTGTTCATTTAGAATAGAATAATGTACTGTATATTAGTTTTTGATAATTTGAATGACATAATTTATAAACATTATAATAAAAATTTTTATTTACATTTGAAAAAAATTGGATTGCAACAGGGGCTGATCTCTGCTGAAGATGTAAGTTTTTTGAAATATTGTTTGGTTTTTTTACTTCTCCTGGTTGATCCTCGTGTTCATCATAGATAGTTCTCCAATTATATAGTTAAAAAAATAGACAATAATAGGATAAATATTGGAAGGAGCATGTTGTTATGTAATCAGTAAACATAACCTCAATATCCAGTAATATTTTGAAGCTACTTGCTCAATTCTTAATCAGTTAGTTCTAACTGTATTTTAAGAGTTTGTAAACCAACATAAACCTTTTGCTCAATCATTTCAATTTCAACAATCGTTATAATGTTTTGTTTTTTATTTCTTGAATTAGTTTTTAGGACCTCTTTTATTACAATTCCATTAAAATTAATCCCTATTTCTTCATTTTCTCTTTCAGTACAAAGATGATGATGAATCTCTCAGCGCGAATGTTATCATGCAGCTTTTCTCTCCGATTGTTACATCTCAGAGAGTGATGGCAACACAGTTTGGTAATTCATACACATCCATTCATTGTAAAGATGGAACCAATCTTGTTTTCGATGAGGTAAGGCACTAAACCTACAAAACTACTTTTCTATGCATAATATACAAAGTTATCAGAAAATTGCTGAATGCAATCTATACTATCAGATAGTTTCGAATAGTAGCTAAAGCCCATGTGTGCCACCATCCACTAATGTTGCATCCACACTCTCGCCAAGTGCGTAAAAATGACGACGAGCGCGAAAGTGTGGATGGCTGATTTGGCATATGCCATCGCACCGATTTTGGTCGAGCGAAGGCGAGTGGCCAGCCGAGCATCCACAAAAGGTCACAATGCAGTGTGAAAGGCTAGACCAACGTGGCTAAGCTTGTTCTGCAACTTGGCAAGAGTGTGGACTAGGCATTACACTTAATATTCTCAAGGTTGTAGCTACTTTCGCCTCTCCATGTTTGGAGCCCAAGTCAGAAGTCAATTTTTTTTAATGGTAGACTACCTGTCCACACATGAGAGAGAAAAGTGGAGAAGAAGGAATCTTGTATGGAGCTGCCCTATAGTGAGGTCCACGTTATAATGGCAGTGGAGAAAGATAGGAGAACAACGTTGTCGAACCCCTGTGTTGTCAATGCTTTCTAAAGACGTTAGCTGATACAGGTTTATTGATGTAATATTAACTGTTCATTCTTGTTTAAAATGATTAATTATAATTTATTAAGCAAAAAATTATATTTTACAATAATTTCATAATTAAGGTGAAATATTTTGTTAATTAATTTTTAATTCTACATTGTTAAAATACGATGAGCAAAGAGAGAAAGAGATAGCTTTATCCGCTTTGTTGAATGATAGACAAGGATAGGAATACCATTGCAAATCAAACACTGTCATTATAACGTGGACCCCACTATAGGGCAGAATAGAATCAAGAATCAAGAATTTTATTGGCCATAAAACAACATTACAAAAATGTAAGCAATAGGCTTCGTCAATAATAAGTAAAATATCACAAGTTGGACTATAAAATGAACAAATTTACAAATACACATTGAAATATTGTAGTAAATAACACGAGTTGGACTATAGAAACGAACAAAATTACACATATACATTGAAATATTCCAGGTACTCATTGACAGAATAGAAAGCTTCAGACTTGAGCCATTTATCAACAGAAATACAAAACGTTTTCAATGGTAACTGCTTAACATTATCTGGAAGTAAATTAAACATGCGAATTTGTAGATACTTATGACTTTTTAGAGTTTTAGTCAATCTAACTGTAGGTCTAGTTATATCGTTCCTATGTCTAGTATAATGTGAATGTATAGAAATATTTTTATCAAAATTAGACAGATTTTTCTTTACTGAGATTAAATTATAATATATATACAGACAAGGCAAGGTCATAATTTTGTGTTTTACAAAAATTCCTCTACAAGATTCATTGTATTTCATACCAAATATAACTCTAAGTGCTTTCTTTTGCCATATAAATGCTTTTTTTGAAGAAGATGAGTTGCCCCACAGTTTTACTCCATAAATCAAGTGTGAATGGAAGAGACCAAAGTAAATCATTTTAATTACATCAAGGTTTACACAATATTTCAGTCTTCGTAAGAGAAATGTTACTCTAGAAAGCTTTTTACATAAATTCACTAGATGATACTCCCATTTTTTACTATCTAAGTACATTCCTAGTAACTTTACAGGCTTGAAAACATCATCATTTAGATTCAGGTTACCAGTACTTACATTGTTGAGAGAAAATATTATTTGTTCTGTTTTGCTCTCATTTACCTTAAGTAAGTTGGCATTGAACCATACCTTAGACTCATCCATAGCCCTTCCAAGCGTATCCTGAACAGTTTTTATATCAACGTCCTTATGTACCAGAGTGGTATCATCTGCATATAATATTGAAAAGACAGAAACATTTTTACTAAAATCAAAAATCAATAGTGATTGTGATCACCTCTAGTACTCTAATAATATATTTATTATGAAATGCAATTGATAAATTTACTAATGAACTTTTTTCTTATGGATTCAAGCATCTGAAGAGCCTGTTTCATGTATCTAAAATAATATAAAACTTCTGTAGAATATTTGTGAGATCTTGTTAGACTTTGTTACCAGTAAGCTATTACAATCTGTAAGGTTAGTCTACTAGAAGAGGAAACATATTGGAGCGAAGAAGGTAGCTTCAAGATTGAAAGTGTTGCATTTAATGGTGGCGAATAGTAGAGGAAAGTGTTGCATTTAATGGTGGCGAATAGTGGAGGACTATGTACGCCACCATTTAAATACATGCATCACATTCAACACTCAATCTTGAAGCTACCTTCGACACTTCACTATGTTCGCAACCCAAGTCTGAACACAATACTTTTCAACTGTAAACTAAATTCTATTACAACATTTTGTTGATCAATTCACTAATATTCTTCTTCTTCTTATCCTGGCGGTACAGCCCGATGTGGGCTTTGGCCTCCTCCACAATCTGCCTCCAAGCGTCTCTGTCTGCTGCCTTTCGCCTCCAACCTCTCACTCCCATCGCTCTCAAGTCTCTCTCTACATCCTGTATCCATCGAACCCTCGGCCTCCCTCTTTTTCTTACAGCTTCCAGTTTATTATACAGCATTCCTTTTTGCATTCGTTCATCGGTCATTCTTTCAACATGTCCAAGCCACCCTATTCTTCTTGCCTTGACGAACCGGAGAATATTTCTACCTTGCAGGATGGCTTCTATTTCGACATTCTTTCTTATTCTCAATGCACCATTTTCATGTACTGGACCGTAGATCCTCCTCAATTCACTAATATTGGTTGTTGTTATTGTTTCAAGCATCTGAAGAGCCTTTTTCCTGTAGATAAATAATATAAAGCTTTAGTATAATATTTGTAAGATCTTGTTACTTGTGAAATCTCTTACTCTGAAACCTTAATCTAGGATACTATTAAAGTCTGAATACACATTATGAAGACTCCCCGGACATCCAAACTGTCGGGAGGCACAAGAAGTAAGTTAGGTACTGTTTCCAGGACACTTATTAATTATAATAAACCATCAAACCTACAGTCTGAATGTTCCATTAGATTTAATAATTGTCCTGAAGTGATGTCCACGTTATAAAGACAGTGTTTGATTGACAATGGTATTGCTATCCTTGTCTATCGTTCAATAAAGCGGATAGCGCTATCTCTTTCTCATATTGTCTGTTGCCAGATCGTCTTTCAACAATGTAGAATTGATAATTCATTAACAAAATATTTGTTCTTAATTATGAAAATTCATTATAGAAAAATATAATTTCTTGCTTAATCAAATATAATTTATTATTTTCAATGAGAATGAACAGTTAATATTACATCAATAAACCTGTATCAGCGGTAGCTATAGACGGTATAGTCGGTATAGACGGTACGGTCTGTGTAGACGGTATCTATAGAACAGAAAGCATTGACAAGACAGAGGACCGGCAACGTCGTCTCCTATCTTTCTCCACTGCCATTATAACTTGGACCTCATTATAGAAACAGTGCCCAAGTAAGTCGCTGTTGCCATGCTCTGCAGTAGGCGGGATTATATTATTTATTTATTTATACATGCAACATCATTCTCAACTATGAATGATTGGGAAAGGATCAACAGGCTTAAAGACCAAAACCACAGAATAGGTACAGAATGGAAACTGTCAATAATACGCCTATCTAACCAATGCTTTTAACATGACACAAATAGTAGACACGTCACGTGACTTTGGGAAGTTCCAATCCTGGTCTTCTGATTGGCTCGTGGCAGTGAACGAGATCAAATGATCCGGATTATTGAAGTGATCTGAACCTACTATCAATGCTATCACAATGCGGCGCTTCCTAACAAGATGGCAGATTTTTGCGTCAGGGTACTAGCCAAGTTTCCTTACTGTATGTATACTGTGCCAAAACTGTTCCTTTCCCAAATTTAGATAGAAATCGTCCATTAATACTAATAGGTCATGCTTACAGTTCATGATTTTTGAGCTATCAGCTTCATGGCGTACTCAAATTAATTAATATGCAATAATTAAAGTTCATCTCACTTTATTAATATTCTAACTAGGATGAATCATAAACAGTAATGTAATGTTGATATATCCTTGATGGTTTTTCAGTACATGGGTTTCTTATTCACTCTCATCTCGAGGGAGAAGGTGCATTCGATGAAACGATCCCTGAGTGTATTCATCAGTCTAGTGCGACATCTATGTGGACCTGATGTTGGAGTGTAAGTGGTGTATCTATATCTCTATTATCCTTAACCATAGAGAAACAGTAGCGCGAGTACATATCCCATGATATAGGGTGATTATGTCGTAACTTTTTCTGTTATTGAATGAAAAAGACTAAGAAATTGTTTTTTGACAATTTCTTAGTCTTTTTCATTCAATATGAATAATTACCACAATATCAACTTCTCAAATACACAAAAAGTTTTTCTGTTATCTCAAGCCGATAGTCCACGTAGTTTTTCCCATAAAGCTATGTGACGCTGGCAGTCTCTCATATTGTACCGTTCACTAAAAATCTACAATTATCTACAGTAATCGGCCTGAGATAACAGTAAAAGTTGCGACATAAACGCCCTATACCAGGGGTCTCCAACCTTTTTTATCCAAGGGCCACATTGTTAATTCTTGGGGGCCAATAACAAGGATGTACGTGGAATCTGACTTGTGGGGACAAACACGGCGGGGGTTTTGGGGGTGTAAAATTATTATATTTTTATTAAAATAATATGAGTAGTTTCAAGTAGGTTTAATTGAAACACAGGAAGAAACAAACCAATTCATTCCAATACAAAGTTCAATTTATTGAGTGTAAATAGGTCATATGAAAACTTGGCAATGCATGAACTTAGCAAGTTGAACAAAATGATAATAACTTTTTTAATAGTAATAAGACAACTTGACAATACACGAATTTACATAAAGTTGCCAAGCTAAAAGAGAATACTTATTTTGAGTGAGAAGATTGCATTTCTTTCCCACTTAGAATGTCCACCCATTTGGGATCAAACTGTGTGGTTCCGATCATTAAAATTGTTCTCAAATGTTCATTTGACAAGGAAAATCTGTATTTGGATTTAACAAACTTCATTTTTGAAAATGCCTGCTCACATTTGTAGGTAGATCCAAAAAGAGAAAACATAGCTTGAGCATGGTTTTTTATGTTTTTAGAGTCTTTTTCTGGGAGAGACATGTACAGTGCGTGCAGACCATTAGCTAATATCTCGCAATGGTTGAACGCTGCTTGTTCACAGCTTATTTTAAACTTATTGAGAAATGACGTGGCTTGTAAGAGAAGAGTACTGAACTCACAGCTGTTGTCAAAAATGTGTATAGATATATATTTTTAAAAATCTGTAGCAATAACTCTCGGCGGTCCGGACAAAATCTACGCGGGTCGTAGGTTGGAGATCCCTGCCCTATACCATGGGATATCTACTTACGCTATTGTTTCTCTATGCCTTAACATTATCAAATCTTAGTTCAACTTCTCATAAAATATGAATATTATCACTTCATTTTAGATCTATTTCCATTCAATTTTTCATTGCTTGCCAATGCAAATGCAATATTTCCCTACACTCAGATGGATAGTCTAGTAGGGGGATTCCAAAATATGTTGTATATTGTATTTCATATTCGTGTATTATGTCATCATCATCATCATCATCATCATCATCGTCATTCAAGGATTAGGCTCGGTTGGCCTGTTCCGGCATCCATTTCTTCATCGGTCTTCCGACGCCTCTTCTCCCATCGGGTTTGTAGTGCCAAGCTTGAATTGGAAGTCTATTTGCTGGCATACGAAGTAGATGGCTGGACCAGTCTTCTCTACTTTTCTTCAATATTTGCAATAAAGACTCTACATTCAGTTCGGTTCTTATTACGTCGTTTCTCATGTAATCCAACCTAGTGTAACCTTTGACTGTTCGAAGGAACCTCATTTCGGCTGCTTGAATACGGGACTCAGTTTTTTTCATTGACACCCAGGCTTCGCTTCCATAAGCTATTATTGGTACAGCCATTAGTCTGTAGAACTTCATCTGAGTGGCTTGTCTTGTTTTCTTCCCTATTGTTCTACGTATTGCACCACACACAGCACTGAATTTTGTCAATTTCTCACTTACATCATCTTCTCTGTCAAATGAGATACGGCATCCCAAGTAATTGAAGCATTTAACTTGTTCCAAAATTTGGTTCTTAAGCACTATCTTGGATCTAACTGGCCACTTTTCTTTAAACGCCATGACCTTGGATTTTTGTGGTGCGATTATCATGCCAAAGTTCATACCAATCCTATTTAACATGAAATTTCACCCTTTTTGGCAAATGTTGTCAAACATGAATATTTAATTATAATTATTATCTACCAATGTTACTACATTAGGGTCGTCTTTTACATAAACTAGTAGTTCTGTGAACAGTAGACCTCACACAGTATTCTCATCCACAAGTACCTGATTGAAACTATAGACCTTATGGAAATGCAGCAATAGACTGGCTTCTCCACACATCTGTGTAATCACTTGTCAGCTGATTTATGATGAATAATTCTATAGTCTGATTTTTACTCCAATATTGGCGTACGAAGGAGGCTCCTTTTTCCTTTTATATTATCCTTGAAATGCAAAATTTCCAAAAACCTTGTATATACGTCGACGCGCAATCAAAAAAGGAACATAGCCTACCTGTCAAATTTCATGAAAATCTATTACCGCGTTTCGCAGTAATAGATTAATAATCAACATAAAAACATATAAACATTTAAACATTAAAGAGAAATTCCAAACCTTCGACTTGAATCTTAGACCTCACTTCGCTCGGTCAATTGAACAAAGTCGGGGATATTGGACAGCCTTGTCGTACTCCTTTATTTATCCTGATTTTGTCTGTCTTCTTATTATCGTGTATTATTTTTTTTTTGGAAAATAAATTGAAATTGATGTTTCTCACCATCGTTTGCATAATGGTCTAGCCTGATTTGAACTAAACTGATATTCTTGTCTCGTGAATATCACTGTAACCATAGAGAAGAGATGGCACAAGAAAATATCTCATGGTAGATAGAGCTATAACCTCACTATAGCTCTATCTATCGCGCTCTCTCACTCCCTCTCCATCTAGTCTACTCACGGATGTTTATCCCCATTCATGAAGTAAAGGCCATGTAATTGAGTGGTTAGAAAATAATTGTGGTGTTTTTGATATAGTGCGGTCCACGTTATAATGGCAGTGGAGAAAGATAGGAGAACAACGTTGCAGATCCTCTGTCTTGTCAATGCCTTCTATAGACGGTAGCTGATACAGTTTTATTAATGTAATATTAACTGTTTATTTTCGTTTAAAGAATCAATTATATATTTTTTTTCAATTTTATGACCACATAGGATCACTGTAGTCTCTGGTTAGTCCTCTTTCTTCGTTTATTCGCTTCAATTCTCTTCCTTTCTTCCCAGTACCTTTTCATTCTGTCAGATCTTTCTTTTCCCATTTCATCTGAACAAACCTGTTGCCTTCTCCTTATTGTTTTTATAGATAAGATCCTCTTTCTGTCCGTGATGGTTTCCCTATAGATTTTTGTGCGATTTTTGACATCGTCAATAGTTAAATTTAGTTCCGATGTGTCTTTTTTTATTCCTACAAGCCAAGGAATTGTGGCTCTGTCTGTTTTCGCACTCATGAATTTTTCAATAAGTCTTCTTAACAATCGATTCGCTGGGGCTCTGAGAATATGTCCAAAGAAAGCAATTCTCTTTTTGCGCATTGCGTCAGTTATTGGTTCAATTTCTCTATAAATATGTTCTCTTGGAAGGAGTATGAACTGGTTGTCAACTACATGTTTTTTGTTTATGTAGGTTCTAAGAATCCGTCTTTCAACTTTTCTTATAGTTCCTTTAATTCCATTTCCATCAATATTGAAAAGTGTTTCACTGCAATACATTGCTTGTGACCTTAGAACTGCCTTGTAGTGTTTCAGTTTTGTATGAATGGAAAGACTTTTTCTCTTATAAGTGTCCCTAGTTACATGCTGTCCCTTGGAAAGCTTTGAAATTCTGGCCTTCCATGAGGCCTTCTCACTAAGATTTTATGTGATCGTCTCTCCTAGATATCTAAAACTGTCCACAATATCAATAAGACTTCCGTTAATATTAATTTTATTTATACACAAAGGATCAGTTGTCATGAATCTCGTTTTTTCGTAAGAAATCTTCAGTCCGACTTTTCCTGCTATTTCTTCCAAAGATGTTATTTGTTGCCGTGCTTCTGCTATACAGGGTGTTTCAGAAGTAGTGTCGAGAATTTTAGGGTATTGTACCTGGATGCTAGGAGACTACAAATGTCATATTTGAAGTGTCCAAAACTCAGCGGTTATCCTTATAGCTGCCATTTTGTTTTTTTCACTTAAAAATTTTTATCTCAAGAACGAAATGTTGTATTGATCTGAAATTTGGCACGAATATTTATGCTATAAAGACTCAACTATAAAAAATAAAAAAAAAATTTTTCGTTGAAATTTTTCAAAATGGCGGCCATATTAAATTTTTGATGGCGAATATCTCGAAAACCGTCCATTTTACAGAAAATATACAAGAGACAAAAAAGTTAGCAAATTTTTTCACGATTCCAATGATACCTAATTTATTAAGATTGATCGAAGAATAACAGAGAAATTAATTTTTTTCGTACTGCATGCATGACCACTTTTCACCATTTAAAGATCAATATTAATTATTTAATTCCAGATGTATGTAAGATGAAGCTTTGAAACTCGGTATGGCTCCATATGGGCAAACAGATGATTTTACAATGGTTTTCAGATGATAATGTTTGTCTTGTAAAAGCATTGTTGTTTCATTAAAAGTAAAGAACCAGATGTAGTGCTTCCTATTTCTTAGTCTCACGTTTCCTAGGTCTTATTTCTATCTTAAATTTCCAGTTTCAATATTTTCTTACGTTGCTTCTACACAAATATTTAATTATTGTAATGGAATTTAGTTCGCTGGAGTACACCGATATTCACTTCATGTATGGAGCAGCTCTTGGCAATGCGACCGAAGCAAGAAGAATGTATGCAGCTGCATTTCCAAACCGCCGTCTCCCTTCCGACAAGGTGTTCACAAGAACTCACAATCGGCTGAGAGAAGTTGGTTCATTTGAACGGAACAGGGTAATTGCTGGTAGGCCTCGAGCAGTTCGAAATGTTGCTTTTGAAGAGGAAGTATTGCAGAAATTCGATTTCAATCCTAGAACGAGTACGAGAGCAGTTGCAAAGCAAATCAATTCAAGTGCTTCTTCTGTGTGGCGTGTACTAAACAAGGAAAGACTTCACCCCTTCCGCTTTCAAAAAGTTCACTCATTGGTTGAACGCGACTATGAGCCAAGAGTAAACTGTGCCCGTTGGTTTCTTCAGCAAGACATTATCCAACCAAATTTTCTAGAAAATGTGTTATTTACCGATGAGTCCAGCTTTACAAGAGAAGGAATCTTCAACTCTCGCAACAGTCACGTCTGGGCCTTAGACAATCCTCATGAGGTCAAAGTGCGTGGTTATCAGCATAGATTTTCGCTGAATGTTTGGCGGGTATCTTAGGTAATCGCGTGATTGGACCATACATTCTTCCTAATCGTCTGAATTCTCCCACGTACATTACTTTTTTAAGAGACATACTACCAGAACTTTTGGAAGATGTGCCTCTTGCAAACAGATATAATATTTGGTTTCAACATGATGGTGCCCCTGCTCATTTCGGAAATGTTGTTACGGACTTTCTGAACATGACCTATCGTCAGCGGTGGATTGGGCGGGGTGGACCAGTACCGTGGCCCGCACGTTCACCTGACCTCAACCCTTTAGATTTTTTTTTCTGGGGCCATATGAAAGACCTTGTTTACAGCACGCCAGTAGAAAACGAAGAAGACCTTGTGGCAGAGTGGTTGCTGCAGCAGGTGCCATTCAAGATGATGAAAATGCTTTTATAGCAGTTCGACGGTCCATGATTGAAAGGTGCAGACTGTGTAATCAAGTTGAAGGACGGCATTTTGAGCAATTGCTGCATTAGTATCAGTGAACCGATTTGAGTGAAATTAATATTTTTCAATGTAAAATAAAATTTGGAGGAAAGTTATTCTTGTATATTTCTGTAATAAGAACGGTTTTCATGAAATTATAAAAAAATTAATATTGATCTTTAAATGGTGAAAAGTGGTCATGCATGCAGTACGAAAAAAATTAATTTCTCTGTTATTCTTCGACCAATCTTAATAAATTAGGTATCATTGGAATCGTGAAAAAATTTGCTAACTTTTTTGTCTCTTGTAAATTTTCTGTAAAATGGACGTTTCTCGAGATATTCGCCATCAAAAATTTAAAATGGCCGCCATTTTGAAAAATTTCAACGAAAAAATTTTTTTTTATTTTTGATAGTTGAGTCTTTATAGCATAAATATTGATGCCAAATTTCAGATCAATACAACATTTCGTTCTTGAGATAAAAATTTTTAAGTGAAAAAACAAAATGGCAGCTATAAGGATAACCGCTGAGTTTTGGACACTTCAAATATGACATTTGTAGTCTCCTAGCATCCAGGTACAATACCCTAAAATTCTCGACACTACTTCTGAAACACCCTGTATATAATTATAATATACAGGGTGTTTCAGAAGTAGTGTCGAGAATTTTAGGGTATTGTACCTGGATGCTAGGAGACTACAAATGTCATATTTGAAGTGTCCAAAACTCAGCGGTTATCCTTATAGCTGCCATTTTGTTTTTTTCACTTGAAAATTTTTATCTCAAGAACGAAATGTTGTATTGATCTGAAATTTGGCATGAATATTTATGCTATAAAGACTCAACTATAAAAAATAAAAAAAAATTTTTTCGTTGAAATTTTTCAAAATGGCGGCCATTTTAAATTTTTGATGGCGAATATCTCGAAAACCGTCCATTTTACAGAATATTTACAGGAGACAAAAAAGTTAGCAAATTTTTTCACGATTCCAATGATACCTAATTTATTAAGATTGGTCGAAGAATAACAGAGAAATTAATTTTTTTCGTACTGCATGCATGACCACTTTTCACCATTTAAAGATCAATATTAATTTTTTAATTCCAGATGTATTTAAGATGAAGCTTTGAAACTCGGTATGGCTCCATATGGGCAAACAGATGATTTTACAATGGTTTTCAGATGATAATGTTTGTCTTGTAAAAGTATTGTTGTTTCATTAAAAGTAAAGAACCAGATGTAGTGCTTCCTATTTCTTAGTCTCACGTTTCCTAGGTCTTATTTCTATCTTAAATTTCCAGTTTCAATATTTTATTACGTTGCTTCTACACAAATATCTAATTATTGTAATGGAATTTAGTTCGCTGGAGTACACCGATATTCACTTCATGTATGGAGCAGCTCTTGGCAATGTGACCGAAGCAAGAAGAATGTATGCAGCTGCATTTCCAAACCGCCGTCTCCCTTCCGACAAGGTGTTCACAAGAACTCACAATCGACTGAGAGAAGTTGGTTCATTTGAACGGAACAGGGTAATTGCTGGTAGGCCTCGAGCAGTTCGAAATGTTGCTTTTGAAGAGGAAGTATTGCAGAAATTCGATTTCAATCCTAGAACGAGTACGAGAGCAGTTGCAAAGCAAATCAATTCAAGTGCTTCTTCTGTGTGGCGTGTACTAAACAAGGAAAGACTTCACCCCTTCCGCTTTCAAAAAGTTCACTCATTGGTTGAACGCGACTATGAGCCAAGAGTAAACTGTGCCCGTTGGTTTCTTCAGCAAGACATTATCCAACCAAATTTTCTAGAAAATGTGTTATTTACCGATGAGTCCAGCTTTACAAGAGAAGGAATCTTCAACTCTTGCAACAGTCACGTCTGGGCCTTAGACAATCCTCAAGAGGTCAAAGTGCGTGGTTATCAGCATAGATTTTCGCTGAATGTTTGGGCGGGTATCTTAGGTAATCGCGTGATTGGACCATACATTCTTCCTAATCGTCTGAATTCTCCCACGTACACCACTTTTTTAAGAGACATACTACCAGAACTTTTGGAAGATGTGCCTCTTGCAAACAGATATAATATTTGGTTTCAACATGATGGTGCCCCTGCTCATTTCGGAAATGTTGTTACGGACTTTCTGAACATGACCTATCGTCAGCGGTGGATTGGGTGGGGTGGACCAGTACCGTGGCCCGCACGTTCACCTGACCTCAACCCTTTAGATTTTTTTTTCTGGGGCCATATGAAAGACCTTGTTTACAGCACGCCAGTAAAAACGAAGAAGACCTTGTGGCAAGAGTGGTTGCTGCAGCAGGTGCCATTCAAGATGATGAAAATGCTTTTATAGCAGTTCGACGGTCCATGATTGAAAGGTGCAAACTGTGTAATCAAGTTGAAGGACGGCATTTTGAGCAATTGCTGCATTAGTATCATGAACCGATTTGAGTGAAATTAATATTTTTCAATGTGAAATAAAATTTGGAGGAAAGTTATTCTTGTATATTTCTGTAATAAGAACGGTTTTCATGAAATTATAAAAAAATTAATATTGATCTTTAAATGGTGAAAAGTGGTCATGCATGCAGTACGAAAAAAATTAATTTCTCTGTTATTCTTCGACCAATCTTAATAAATTAGGTATCATTGGAATCGTGAAAAAATTTTCTAACTTTTTTGTCTCTTGTAAATTTTCTGTAAAATGGACGGTTTTCGAGATATTCGCCATCAAAAATTTAAAATGGCCGCCATTTTGAAAAATTTCAACGAAAAATTTTTTTTTATTTTTTATAGTTGAGTCTTTATAGCATAAATATTCATGCCATTTTTAAGTGAAAAAAACAAAATGGCAGCTATAAGGATAACCGCTGAGTTTTGGACACTTCAAATATGACATTTGTAGTCTCCTAGCATCCAGGTACAATACCCTAAAATTCTCGACACTACTTCTGAAACATTCTGTATATATTTATCATATATATTTTATTAAGCAAGAATCTTTATTTTTCAATAATTTCATAATGTATTTACATAATTAAGGTGAAATATTTTGTTAATTAATTTTTGTCACAGTCATTCAATCTCAGCTGTTTTCCATGCAAGAAATCAACTGCTTGCAGAACAAATAAACAAAGGATTCTCATCACAGCATACTCTACTGTAATGAAACCATATGTTTTCTTTACAGTCGAGTATGTTTCCTAGCTCCGAAATAGGAACAGCAAAACTGCTTCAATAAAAACCACCTTCAGCGCTCCAGGTGGAAGTTTTGTCTACTTCCACAAAAGTCCTGATTAAGAATTTGTAAACTAGGTTATGTTTATAGAATGCTTGTAGTAACGCAGGTAATGTTGTCTTCAATTATTTTTCTTTAGATTATTATGACAAAAAATAGTGTAGGCTACGCTACTTGGATGTAAATGTCTTTTGCAGTGCTCAAATGAATGCAGTGCTCGGCTAACGCCTCGACTAGAAAAATCATTCTCGCCTGCAAAAGGGCCCATCCCGTCCATGTGACGTAAGATACTATGTTAATTCTACATTGTTAAAAGCAGAGCGAGAAAGAGATAGCGATATCGGCTTTGTTAAATGATAGACAAGCATAGCAAATACAATTGCTAATCAAACACTGCCTTTATACGTGCACCTCACTATACGTGCACCTCACTATAGTATTACAGTGTCAACTAAGGCAATTTTGATGTCAATTGTCAGATTGTAATCAAACGTGGCATGCCTTTCAATTGTTGTCTTATATCTTCATGTTTTCATACAACTTTGTTCTGAAATAATATTATTTATTCCTCATTAGTACATCATCAAAATGATAGGGAGAGAAAAATAAAGTAACCTTGTGCTATTCCTCTCTCAAATTTAGATAAGTATACACATGATCTAAAATAGGTTAAGTATTGTAGTAAAATCACTAGTAGTCCTATGAACAGTAGACCTCGCGCAGTTATAACGACGTCCCAAACCATAAGCACATCCACATTGATACACTAACTATTTATTTGATCAGATCATGCTTACACAAGATTTAATTATAATATAACGCTTTCCGGAATTTAGCGCGAGAAAACCAGAAGACATCTAGGCATCCAGACGAGCTGTTATAAGTTCTTTGCATCCTTTTTTTTAATAGTGCATGAAAATTGTATTCAATGAAGCATGCAATTTATAGTCTACACAGCTGCTAATTTTTTACCAGGTTACATTGAGATATTGAATTGCATGCGTCATGGCATGCAATTTATTTATAGTCAGCTCGACAGCTGATATATGATGAATAATTCTATAGTCTGATTTTCACTCTAATATTGACGTATGAAGGAGGCTCCTTTTTCCTTTTATATCATCCTTGAAATGCAAAATTTCCAAAAAAAACTTGTATATACGTCGCCGCGCAATTTATAAAGGAACCTGCCTGTCAAATTTCATGAAAATCTATTACTGCGTTTCGCCGTAAATGCGCAACATATAAACATATAAACATTTAAACATTCAAACATTTAAACATTTTAACATTAAGAGAAATGCCAAACCGTCGACTTGAATCTTAGACCTCACTACGCTCAGTCAATTAAATTCTTGAATCATTTCAGTTTGCGAACAGACGCGGCGAGCAACGATCTGCTGGGCGACTGCCTGGACAACTGGCACGAGCTGCGTCTTCGCGAACAATCGCTGCTTGTGGAGGCCGTGGAGCAGCTGGCAGTGAATGGCGACATCACCACTGCTGCGCTCAATGCGCTGCGCAGCGCTTGCGCGTCGCTCAAGGCCGCGCTCAACTATTCGCGGTCCCACTGCCTCGTCTTTGTGCAGGAGAAACTGTTGGCTCTGTATACTAGGTGAGTAGTGAGCATTAAGTAGGGTTTACATTGGTCAAGTTCTGCTACGTCCTATGTCACAAAGTGAAATCAAAGCTACGATCCACCCTGTTCACATCAGCGTAGCGTAGCTTTCAATATTGGGAGATAGGACTGCTACGTCTTAGACGACGTATTCCAGCCTAGCGTAGCTAAGTGCGAATAGACCCGTATATAGGAAATTTCGATCTAATGCAATTCAAGATGGCGGATGAAATGGCGAAAATGTTGTCAAAAACAGGGTATTTCGCGATTCTCTCGAAAACGGCTCCAACGATTTTGATCACATTTTTACCTAAAATAGTCATTGATAAGCTTTATAAACTGCCACAAGTCCCATATCTGAAAATTCCAGGAGCTCCGCCCCATCTATGCAAAGTTTTATTTTAGATTCCCAATTATCAGGCTAAGTGGAAAAGATCAAGCATGAAAATCTCTACAATTAATGTCCAGTAACATTTTCACATAAATTTGAAAATAAGCACGAAATTCGAGAAAATGTGATTATTCAATTGCAAACTGTTGGCAACTGTTGATTCTATTGAATCATTCACTAAGAAAAGATAGCAGACCTCGTGTTTCTCCAGCGTTATTGTCCTGTCACCATCTGGCTCAGATCTTTGTTTATAAGTAGACTTGAGATGTGCGTGAACACTAGCGTCAGGTGATCAATTTTCATAACGGCAAGGAAAGTTGTGTGAGTGCGCCACACCAGATTTTTCATGTTTGAACCTAACAAGCGTATTTGGTAGTGATTTGGTATATGATTGTATTGATTGTTCAACGACATTTCCAGCTGTATTTATAAAATATCCAATACACAAATGCTTCAATTTCAATCCCAATGACTGCTACACTATAAAATGTAAGTAATGGATTTCCGTACTTAATCAATTTCAAACAGAATGTATAGTTGTTACATCAAAATGTTATTTGTTTGTGCTTTGTTTCAGTCGTGAATCGGACGATCTGATTCCCTCGGATCTGATATTTTTGAATATTTTGGCGAGCACTCACAACTCTTCAGCATTCCCTGCCGAATCTGACATCAACGTTGATGCAGTCGAATCATCGACCTCCATCAATAACAGCCCCAACCAATCTGTAGCTGATACCGAATCAAGTGAGCATTAGGTATAGTGAGGTCCACGTTTGATTAGCAATGGTATTGCTATCCTTGTCTATCATTCAACAAAGCGGATAGCGCTATCTCTTTCTCGCTTGCTCTGTTGCCAGATCGTCTTTTAACAATGTAGAATGAATCACTAATTAGCAAAATATTTCATTTCAGTTATGAAAAATCATAATTATTGAAAAATATAATTTCTTGCTTAATAAAGTATAATGGATTATTTTGAACTAGAATGAACCGTTGATATGACATCAATAAAACTGTTTCAGCTACCGTCTATAGAAGGCATTGAAAAGACAGAGGATCGGCAACGTTGTTCTCCTATCTTTTCCAATGCCATTATAACGTGGACCTCACTATAGTTCTCAACTACATACAATTATCATGAAATCATAGTAGCTATTGCATTCTAAAGGTGGTTTCCCTTGAGTGTACGTTTCCAGTACAGTGAGAATATTATTTCTGTATGTTCTTATGGGACCATTCATACTCGCGCGGCCGGGCTGAGTGAGAATAGTCCCATTATAACTCATGGGAATCATATTTTCACTGTACCGGACACGTACACTGAAGCTGGTATGTGGGAACCCAGCTTTCAGCTTATCAAAATTGAATGTATGATACTTTTTATTAGATTGAACAAGAGTTAGTATAATTCTAAAGAGCGCTATTGATATTGTAGGAACGTTCTTTGATGAAATTAAACATACATAATTTGTAAATTTTACATTTTTTATAGTAGAGGAGCATGGTTTCAGAGCCACATTGGTCACATCATCAAACTGACTTAGGGCCATATGCACAATATACGTTAAATGCCATTCATAAGTAAATAGTCTAATAAAGTATATACTCTATAGAATCTATATACTATAGACTCTATCTAGTCTATATGATATATAGACTCTATATACTCTGTAAACTCTATTAAAGGAACATACAATAATCAAGAACCAACTCTTTCAAGATCCTATCGATGTAAAGTGGTGAGCAAGGCATTTTTAGATTAACTAAATGCATTAAAACATTATTATTATTTTTAAAGGGGCGGATTCTAGGACCCAAAGGTTTAAAGAACCCCACACGTCAACCGAAGCTCATTGTGTTCCCAAGTAGTATTTTAGTTAGGCAAACCAATACCTATTTCCTTTACAAGATCCAGGAGTTTCTCCCTATACTAACATCCCATTCATAACTTGGTCGCTTGTCGCAATCCAGTGTGATATGCTTGGCAGTCTCTTCAGACTGATTGGTCCTCGTGACCTACGTGAGTTCCACTCCTGGCCTTTTTGTAGGTCCTTCCGCTGAGGGAACATTGAAGATTGCATTCGCAGAAAACGTGCAAGAGAATCTCTCAGTTTATATATCCTATTACAAAATTGTTTGTTGTATACTATTAGGACCAAGCCACATGGGGCGTTTTTTAGACTAGTCGTCAGGGCAGATAGCTCTCCGATTGGCTGATTATCAGCTGATCCCGAACTCCAACTCAATTAGCCATTCGAAGAGTTGGCTTTCAAGGATCACCTGATTATCAGCTAATCGGAGAGCTTCATGCCCTTTTGACTCGTCTGAAAAACGCCTCATGTGGCTTGGTCCTTACACAGTACATCATATTTTCTAAAGTTCACCTTTTCAGTAACGTGATCTTTTTCAGGTGATAATAAGCTTCCTCTGAGTTCTCGAATAGTATTCTTGAAAGGGAAGAAAGGATTCAGGCCGCATGCTCTGCATATAGTGACGATATCCAATGGGATTCATTTTATCATCATTTATCAGGTCAGTTAGTACTCCGAAAAAATAATCCTTCCTGTTTGTATTATGATATTTTAAAGACTATCTGTACTTTTTGTCATCAAAATTCATCAATTGTATTGAAACTTATTCAAACATTAAAAGCTATTGTGTTATATTGTTGAGTTGAAGTTATTATAAGAATTTTTGAAAATAATCCTGACTTGAAAAGTGTTATAATTTATTGTAAATCTAGTATTTTGTCTGACTTCTTTCAATGCCAATGTTTCTTAATGACATTAACATTCTATTCAACAATTCTTAATTTATTAAATAAATCAATTTACAGATACATATTGTCACCTGGTCATATGGGACATATATATGATTCATATATTTATCTCATATTGATCAGGATTTTAGAGTTTTAATTACGAAAAGTTTAATGAACGGTGTTTCTGCCTTTGAACAATTTGTGTCATCGACAGAAAGATTGTTTATTTCATTTGTTATCAAAATTATTGTAGCTTCTCTTTTGTTTTTCATAACAAACGTGCTCGCTTGTGCGACTGATAAAAATATGTATTTGAAATGGCTTCATGTTTGGCATTGACTGAGTTATATATTAATACCCAAAATTTTACTTTTGTGGTGTGTGTGTGTTCGTTCGTTAGGACTGTGAGTAAGTCCGGCTGTTCTGGTGAAGGGGATAGATTTTGTTCTTGTTTTATAAAACAGTTTTCCTGTCACAGTTCGGGCAGTTTAAAGAGAATTGTATTGTTAGATAGGAGGGGATCTGAACCCACTTCATTAGATCAGTTTTTTTTTTATTTTTTCATTAATAATTAACGTCGCGTTCAACCAGTGGATGCCAAATTGGGGGCCATTATCATAAAGGTAGGTGACTACTGAGTCATTGTTTTAATTTTTCCATAACCACAACAAATTTAATCTTCACTAGCAGCCAAGCGAGTAGCCCTTGAAATATTCATCTGTTTATTGTTATTTCCTAATTTCTAATTATAATTCTAATTTTTTACTAATAATTTATTGTTTTGTTTTAATTATCAAAAACCAGTACGATCATTTCTTGCTTTTCATTTTCCCACCCTTACATACTCGGTGGAGGCAGATCTTGCTTACAATATTTTACAGATTTTTATTTTACAGATAAATAGTGAAAGCCTATGCTCCAGTTTGTATGATGCATTCCATCACCTGACAAACTTTCAGAAGGCTTTGGAATGTGAGACGGATGCTGACTTAGAGAAGAAAGCATTTGAAAGCCTGGAATCGACATTCAAGAGGATATTGGATAGTTTGAAAAAGAATAAAAATAGTTTGAAGGATGTTGAAGGAGCTGTGAAAACTTTTGACATCTAGATGGGACATTCTCAAGAAGTAAGTATTACAGTGTATACAATGAGTATTATCATAGAAAAACAATAGCGTGAGTAGATATCCTGTGGTTTAGGTCGATTATGCTCCAAATTTCAAGTCGATCACTGTTGAGTATTACGGATTTGGCCGGGTAAGGTGGGCCGTCCACTAGAACCGTTTTCGTCCGAACTAGCATCGGCCGAAAACTACCGAACTCGTCCGAACAATCCCCCAACAAAGAAAGGAATAGATGCTCGTCCATTGCAACCGGTTCATATGTCCGTGCACGGCCGCCTCCGGCCGATCAATTTTTCGATCCGAATTGAATGGAATTTTCCGGCTCTATCCGGCCGAACTAACTAGTCGTGCTGAGACAACAAAGTGTTCCTAACCTAAAATTGTTTCACAGTCTTGTTTTTGTTTTTTGAAGTTGTTCTGTTTTTTAAAGTTGTAACTATGGACAATAAAAAGTTGATAAGTTTGGTTCAAGAGCATGTTCCATTGTGAGATATGCGAGACAAAAGATATCATCGTCGTGATGTTCAAAGGAATCTGTGGACAAAGATTGCTGAACAAATAGGATCTGAAGATAAGATTATTATAATGAATAACTGATTTATTGGATATTTGTTTATTCAGTTTTCGAAATCTCAATATAATCATTGTTTATGAAAAATTTTGGTGGTTTTGTCCACAGATTCCTTTGAACATCACGACGATGATATCTTTTGTCTCGCATATCCCACTTTGTAAAGTCAAAATCTGCATTTATTCTCAACTCATGACAACATTCATTCTTAAAACACAAGGAATAGATCGAATATAAGAAATGAGTACTGCTCTTGAAAATCCAGCAATTTGAGTTTTAATGCCTTTTCAATAAAGTTTTATAATCTTTTACCACCTCTTAAAGGTTTGACACTCAGGGAATTTGAACAAAGAATTAAGATTTTTTCATAAAAAATTGTTTTTATAGTGTAGATGAATATTTCAATGTTAACATGAAGTCTATCTAGATTTTTAGGTAATTGCTCATGATGTATGATCTCTAATTCTATGAGGTATCTGAGAGTCGGTTCTCAAATTATGTCGTTAAAGAACAGGCGGGATTTCGAATCATTGATTGTTCTATTTAAAATATTGAATAATCATTTAGATATTCCGAATATTATCGAACTCTTTAGTATATTTGTTCCGTTGAATAGACCTAGATTAAATATGTTTTTTTTTGCTTTGGATAGAATATACGCTGTGCATCATGCAAGTTGCTTCTTACAAAAAACTGTTTGATTGTACAATTCTTTGAATACAATTCTATATATATACGCTGATAATTTGCGCAATTTTAGTGAAAAATGTTATCAAGCTCTTAAATTATAAATGCTTAATCAATTTTGCAGACCATAAAAATTTAAATTTCAAATTCTTCTTGAAATAGGCTTGCTACCTATTCTCTTTTTTTCAATTAGTCTATTTTTTATTATTTCTTCAGTCTATTTTCTATTGTGTTTTGTGTTATTTTCTATTTATAATGTTTGTTCCAAACTATTTTATTGCTATTTTTCGTTTTTCTTTCTTACTAATTTATTTTCAGTTTGTGTAAACAATTGATTTTCAATGAGGCTTGTTTTGGCATAAAGCTGTAAGCCTCTATTATGTTATTGTAATTTTCTATTGATGTAAATAATAATAGATATAGTTTGAAATATTGACGTGACCGATACAAATTGTAAAGTGTTTGTTTGAAGCAATAAATCGATTTGATATGATAGGCTGACTTTATTTCAACCAAGAGGGTGAACTTAGGGTGAATGTAGTGATGTGGGACAGTTAAGATGACTCCATAGGTGTTGAAAAATGTCTGTGTTTTTCTCAACATAAATTCCTGTGGCTGTTGTGTTTTAATTGTTTTTTGTTTTATTTTAATTTGTAGAAAACACGCGGAACGCGTGAAATCTGGTGACCAGAGTAGTGGCACTGTGAGCATGTCTGCCAACTGTTGCAACCTGTTGTCGGCGCTGAGAGACGTCTACCAGTCCATCTGCTTCTGCAGCTGTGACCTCCGTCAGAGTGAGCCAACCGTCACCCAAATCGCTGGCAACGTCCAGACAAGTCTGCATGCCTTCTCTGACTTCCTCACCGCCAAGGCCTTCCGCAACTTTACGCTCAGATCATATCCTTTTCACTGCTTCCATTTTCATCTATTATCATAGAGAATAGATGGCTTAATGCTACAAGGTGTGCCAGAGAAACTTACCTATTAGAAAAAAATCCCGTGCGATGAATTGGTCGTGTAGAGTGGCAGGAGGGGGCGCATCTGGAGGGGGAAGTTCTCAAATTTATCCTCCCTCAAGCAAATAGTCATCATTCTCCGGTTTAGAGAGCAGCGGGCCTTCGCAGTTGAGAGCTTCTTTTATAATGGTCGATCACCTTCCGCGCTTGATTTGAAATTCCTCCCCACAGACTCGTTCCTGGCCATAATTCGATTCAGTCTTGGTTTAACTCATTTCAGGAGTGTGGAAGTGTCGCTAAACCCAGAAATGGACTTCAACGAACTCCATAAAATATCGAAAGAGTGAGGAAGTCAGTTGTGCGTTCTCCCCGGCGTTCGGCTCGCAAACACGCAGCTGCTATGGCAATTTTTGACTTCACTGTTCAACAATTTTCCCATGAAAACCTTCAACTTCATCCCTATAAATTTGCTGTTGTTCAAGAATTGACTGAACGCGATTTTGTTGCCCTTCAAAATGCATGTGATATGCTGATTGTCAACCTGCCTGTAGACGCGGTCATTTGACAAGGCTCATTTCCTCAATGCGGTTTTATATGGGGTTATTTGAAATCCCTGGTCTATGTCGATCGACCACGGACCACAGCACACCCCAAGAACAACATTTGCCACGCAGTTGCCAACATACCGATTGATATACTGCAACGAAATTTCAAAAATCGACTTTATCAGTGTATGCGCGCAATGGGGGTCGCCGTTGGTCTGATGTCATTTTCAAGACTGCGTGGAAAAAAGGGAGATATTGTATTCTCATATAAAAAAGATTGAAACAATATCTAAAGTATTTTTGTTTTTATTGACCTTTTAAATAAGTAAGTTTCTCTGGCGCACCTTGTATTATCATAGAGAAAAGATATCCCTTGGTATATGGCATTTTTGTTCCAAATTTCACTGGTTTTCTCTTCACAACTTGCGTAAATTTCCGTAATTTTACTCTCAGATCATATCTTTTTCACTGCTAGATATGCTTCAGTTTTTATCTATCACGCTAACGACAGGACATTTTTTTGAATAAGGCCTCAGATGTGACTTTAATATGGAATGATTATATAGGAATTGAAATCTTGACGGACTATTGAATTATCTTCTCAAACTTTTTGTATCTTCGGAGTGCGTTTTTTAACTCACCAAGTGAAAAAAGTGTCTAATTTTACTCACTGATATCATAGAGAAACAATAGCGTAAGTAGATATCCCATGGTATAGGGCGTTTATGTCGCAAGTTTTACTGTTATCTCATGTCGATAGTTCCTGTAATTCTTTCCCGTGAAGCTGTGTGACACTGGTAGTCTCTCATATTGTGCCGTTCATACACTCTCACCCAAACAAAACAGTAAAATTGGTCAATGATCTACAGTAATCGGCTTGAGATAACAGTAAAAGTTGCGACATAAACGCCCTATACCATGGGATATCTACTTACGCTATCGTTTCTCTATGCTAAAATTTAATGGACTTTTTAGCTAATCTTATCCTATGAATGACTTTATTTCTCCTTAATTCAGTTCCATACGAGAGCGCTACTGTCCATCAACAAATACCTTGAGGAATTTCCAGGACTGGTGCATTTTCTGTATATTGACAGAGTCGATCATAGGCTCACTGCACCGTCTCTCGATTTCTCATCCGAAGAAACAAATAATCTGACAAAAATCAAGGTGAGTTTGTTACGTGAATATTTCCTATTTTAGTGATAATAATTTGGAATATTTCTTCTATGTTTTGTTTTGAAGCATCTAAATTTAAAAATCTACTTTTTGAAAATAATTAAGGACTGACAATTTTGTGAAGTGAACAACTACAAGACAATCTATTTTGGAGTATATGTAACCTTTAAAATGTATGAATTCAGAGCCACTTTCTTGAATTTATAAAATAGAATTATAGTACACTTTAAAATTAATAAAATATAAAAAAAGAATACAAATTGTAACTTAACTACTAGCTTCCGTGATCTCACCATCGTCACGTTACAAATGAAATAGACAACTTCAATAGCCTGTACAAAATTAAACTGGTGTATTTCAACATAGTAAGTGATATAGGTTTGTAGGGAATTTCTTAAAGTTTATGTTGGTAGAACTGTTGCTGGCTATTGTTGGCTGCTCCGTGTTACAACAGCCAGTTTAGTTTAGCAATATGGCCGCTACTCAAGTGGAGAAAGCTTATTGTGTTCTTGAATTAGCCAAAACAAACTCTGTTACTGTTGTGCAGCGTCATTTTAGAACAAAATACGGTAAACCACCACCAACAAGGCAATCAATTTATGACTGGTATGAACGTTTCGAAAGCAGTGGATGTGTGTGTAAGAAGAAGAGTACTGGAAGACCTTCTGTTACAGAAGAAAAAATTGATAGTGTTCGTGATGTTTTTGTACGAAGTCCAGGAAAATTGACTAGATCAGCGAGTTTAGAATTGCAAATTCCTCAACTTACTGTGTGGAAAATTCTGCGGAAACGTTTGAAAATGACACCTTATAAATTGCAGTTAGTACAAAGTTTAAATGACAATGATAAAGTTGTACGTAAAAATTTTTGTCAAGAGATGCAACATTGTCTTGAAAATGACGACACATTGTTTAATCGCCTAATTTTCAGTGATGAATGCACTTTTCACATTAGTGGAAAAGTTAACAGACATAATGTACGAGTATGGGGAACAGAAAACCCAAGAGAGACTGTACAGCATATACGCGATTCTCCTAAAGTGAACGTGTTTTGCGCTTTATCTTGTGAAAAGGTTTACGGGCCTTTCTTCTTCCAAGAACCATCAGTAACCGGAAGAATTTATCTGGACATGTTAACCGAATGGTTAATGCCTCAACTCCAGGAAGATAGTTGTAACTTCATTTTTGTACAAGATGGAGCTCCGCCTCACTGGTACTCAGACGTCAGAGGGTATCTGGATGAACATCTTCCTAGACGATGGATCGGCCGTGCAAGTGAGGAAAACGTTGTGTTTCAGCCGTGGCCACCTCGTAGTCCGGACCTAACGCCCTGCGACTTTTTCTTGTGGGGCTATGTAAAATACAGAGTTTTCGTACCACCGCTTCCTGTTGATATCGATGATCTTAAACAACGAATCACAAATGCTCTTGCTACAGTTAACCGTGAGATGCTTAGTCGTGTGTGGTCAGAATTTGACTACCGTGTTGATATCTGTCGTGTTGCAAATGGTGCACACATTGAACATCTGTAAATTTTCAATAAAAACTTCAAGAATTCTTCTATGTAATCATGTAAGTAATGATCTAAACTTTTAAATAATAAATTCTCTACAAGCTATTCAAACTGTCTATTTCATTTGTAATCACCCGGTATATGTAACCTTATCTAAATTTGGGAGAGGACTAGCACAAGGTTACCTTATTCTCCATCTTCTTATCATTTTGATGATGTACTTATTGTATGAGTCAATAAAGAATCATATCGCAGTTCTGAATGGATCAAGAAATTATCAGACATTAAACATTACTATTTTCATAATGTTGGCTTAATTTATTATCCATAATTATGTATTCGCAACTAGTAGTTTTTATAATGATATCAACTGGATTCCTAAACCATAATTATTATGTTATTATTAACAGATTTGGGATATGATTGAATTCAGCAGAAGACATCTTGAAGATGGACATCTGGCGTTCATGTGGAAAGATACAACCTTCAATTACGCCTACTATCTATGGTTTGAGGATGATCAGGTGAGTTCTGAAATCCTTAGTTGAATTTCTTGATTTTTTCAAATTTCTCTGTTGAAAAATTTAAATGAGAGTTTTGCTTATTTCTTTTGTTTCTATAAGAAATTTGGTTTGTGGTTCCCTTATGATAAAATTGGTAAAGGTGCGTACAGACTGTCGCTCTCCTCCGCAACCGAACGTCACTCCAGCAGAGCGATTGATGATCGACCGGGGAGCAACAGTGGTTCGACCGGGGAACGCGAGAAGATCTAACATCTTCCGTAACGTTCATGATGGGTGCGTGGGCGGTGCGACTGTGGTTCGATGGTGGTACGAGGGCGGTACAAGGGAGGAGCGTGCTCGTTGCGGGTTGGAAGCATTAATATGTGTACGCAGCTTAAGATATAACTGGATGAATGATTAGATGTTTTAATGTAGAGATGACAAAATTGAACTGATAAAATATTAGGTTATATTAAACTGATACAATTAAATAACCTAAATAAACCTATTTTAATTATAGAATTATAACTATTTATTTAGAATGATAACTATTTATAGAATTCAAACCTTAAATAAAGTGATACAATTAATAAACAAACTAATGCAAGTTGAAAACAGGTTGTTAATCACAGGTGGCAAATATCAGATGATTCGCCACAATTCCATTGTTACTCGACTATCTTATCTTATTAATCTATATAATATAAAAGCGAAATGGCACTCGCTCACTGACTGACTCACTCACTCATTCGCAGAACTAAAAATCTACCGGACCAAAATCGTTCAAACTTGGTAGGTATGTTCAGTTGGCCCTTTAGAGGCGCACTAAGAAATCTTTTGGCAATATTTTAACTCTAAGGGTGGTTTTTAAGGGTTTAAAGTTCGTCTTTTAGCATGTATATTCTTCTTATTCCAATCTCCTAATTATAATTGAAAAATGTTCATACCATATGTTAATATAGTATGTTATAGTCTATAATCTCTATAGATTATAGAACCATAATCTAGAGAGAGTACCTCTTCGAAACAGTTGTTAACTGGTAACTAAATAAATAATTTTGTCAGGTTTGCATTAAGTTGAGTTGACTTTGTTAGGTTGGCACCAAGTTGAAGATTGAAATGCATTTATCGCGGAAAAATTGATTGGGCACTGCTACTTCAATCAGAGCTATTGCTGGGAATATTATATTACTAGCCGTTAGGCTCGCTTCGTTCGCCATATCCGTTTAGCCAGACGTTTAGTCTGGACCCCCGACTGGATCGTCCTAACATATGATAAAAAAAATGCTCAAATGAAAAATGCAGGCGAGCGAAGCGAGCCTGCTGATCTCATTCTTGGACGATCTAGTCGGGGGTCCAGGGGGCGGAGCCCCCTGGCTAGACGATATGGCGAAAGAAGCGAGCCTGACGGCTAGTTGTATATAATATAGTATTCTGCACTATAAATATGATTTTTCAAATTGAAGCCTGAATCTACATTTTGAATTCGATAGCATTCTTATCCTATCAAACATTATTATTCATTTAATCATTCAGAATTACACAACTTTCAGCAAAGTACAACAGGCTCACGCCAAAAACAGTTTCAATTCTAATTTATGCAACAGTCCTAATGTATCTAGGTTATGTGTCACTTCAACATTCTTCAGTTACACACTCAATTTACAATTCAAAACACTCAAAAATCATTTTTAAATTAAAAAAATACTTCTAAATTGAATTAAATCAATTAATAATTCAATAAATCAATTTATTTGGCAGAGCCAAAAATTACATTGATAGGATTGTATTACTCATGTTACAATGTCGATCATTTGTATTGTATACTCTGGAAATTTTATGAAACTATGTGAAGTATTGTGACTGAACGTGTCTGATAATGTCTTGTCTTGTCTTGACTAACTGGTGTGGGACCAGCTTAAATGTTGTTCTTTAATTGAATATTAATAGTTATTTGTGCAACTAGTGCGCAAAGTGACAGTTTGCTGCACCGGAAGAAACGTTTATGCCCTCGCCTACGGCTTGGGCGGAATGGTTTCTTGAGTGCAGCAGAGGAACTTTGCGCACGTATTTCACATTTAATTTTTCCTACAGTTACAATTGAATATGAAGTGGGTAATTATGGATAAAATGATGGCTGAAATCCATCAAATGTTTGTGTGTGTGATGATGTTATTAATAACAACCTTAATTCATTTAAAAATTAATAATCCAATTGAAGTTGAAAATTCTCAGCCAAAGTACTCATCTTTATTCATTCAAGAATCAGAAAAAATACAGATAAAACAAAAAATTCGCATTCAAAATACCATACACGCCAACAGCCGGTTGGGATGACTGCAGAATAGCTGAACCGACAAGCGCGCGACCTAGCGGGGAGAATCGTACCTAACTTCGTTTCATCCAATTAAAAACAGTATTCAGATATTTAGACATGGTTAACTTACTAAATTACCGAAAAATTATATAAGTAAACTAAAAAATATTTATAAAATAACATAGACAACAGAAAATATTTTATTGTAGTATATTCTAATGTTATTTTATTAATTTTATTGACATGGATTTCGAACGGTAATTATTTAACCTGAAAATTCGAATTTCATAATGTGTGTTTGCTACATTTCTCATTGCTTATAGTTGAAATAATTATTACTGTCAATAGAAAATAAACATTATTTATTATTAAATGATGATAAGTTATTATTTAATTATGATTTAGATAAACATTATTCTTGTTTTGGATTTCTAGATTGGGATCTTATCATAAATGTAGGGTAGCCATTGAAATGATTCTTATCTAAATCTAACCACAGTCATTGTTACCAACCTAATTTTTGTTTTCGTGCACTAATCCTCCATATAACCCACCAACTATTTTGTGTTGCCATATTGCAAATCTGGAGTGCAGGAAAAATTTTTCCCGCGCTAGAGCGGAAAAGTGATTCTTTGCGTTCTGTAATCAGTGCAGGAATGGCCACTTTTCAAGGTAACTGTAGGAAAAATAAAATCATGTAGGTTTTTGAAGATAAATGAATAATGTTGTCTGGTACTTCAGAGAGAAATTACAATAATATACTTTTCATTGATTTTTAGGGATCACCAATCAAACCGAAAATTTGCCCAGCCAATGCAATCAAAAGCCTCCCGATTCCAGGAATACTAGGAGAAGATTTCTATCAGTGAGTATAAAATACTACACATTTTCTCATATAAGACTTTGTATATATTTTTGGAAGAAAATTGAACTTGAACGTTTTACAGTAGAAACATAACTTATTTTTTTGGACATTTTATTAATTTATCAAAATTTGGGAATGGAATAGATTTGGGCCAAGCCTGTTGTTCCTTCCTAATCATATTTATATGATTTGTGATTCTGTCCACGAATAAATAAATAAATTCTATTGGTGTGATTCTACATTAGCAGATATTTCAAAAAATATCATGATCGCACCAGTAAGCATGTAATATGGTGAGATCCACCTTATGAAGTCAGTGGAAATAATAGCACGGCATGGTTGCCAATTCTCTTCCAGGCAAGGATAGCAAACCAATGTTAATGAGGTGCTGACTTTATAAAATGAATCTCACTATAGGCTATGAATGGCATTGTTACGATATTGCTAATCCATTTTCTCTCACTTATCATGGACTTAAATTTCAATTTACCTTGTAGTTAAACTGTGAATGGTGTGGAATTTAAAATAATGCATGAAAATAAACATTATTGACCGAGCGAAGTGAGGTCTAAGATTCAAGTCTACGGTTTTGCATTTCTCTTTATTTTTAAATGTTGCGCATTTATGGCGAAACGCGGTGATAGATTTTCATGAAATTTGACAGGTATGTTCCTTTTTTAATTGCGTGTCGACGTATATACAAGGTTTTTGGAAATTTTGCATTTCAAGGATAATATAAAAGGGAAAAGGAGCCTCCTTCATACGCCAATATTAGAGTAAAAATCTGGTGTGGCGCACTCACACAACTTTCCTTGCCGTTAAGAAAATTGATCACTGACGCTAGTGTTCCCGCGCATCTCAAGTCTACTATTCAAATACTTGAGCCAGCTGGTGACAGGGCAATAACGCTGGAGACATACATGAGGTCTGCTATCTCTTCATAGTGAATGATTCAATAGAATCAACAATAATTTGCAATTGAATAATCACATTTTCTCGAATTTAAAGCTTATTTTCAATTTTAGGTGAAAATGTTACTGAACATTAATTGTAGAGATTTTCATGCTCAATCTACTCCACTTGATTTTTTTTGTTTCAATTGTATCTGAAGCCTGATAATTGGGAATCTATCTGCATTGATGGGGCGGAGCTCCTGAAATTTTTACAGATATGGGACTTGTGGCAGTTGATAGAGCTTATCGATGACTATTTTAGGTATGAGTTTGATCAAAATCGTTGGAGCCGTTTCCGAGAAAATCACGAAAAACCCTGTGTTTGACAACATTTTCGCCATTTTAGCCGCCATCTTGAATTGCATTTGATCGAAATTGTTAGTGTCGGATCCTTATAGTGAAAGGACCTTAAGTTCCAAATTTCAAGTCATTCCGTTAATTGGGAGATGAGATATCGTGTACACAGACGCACATACACTCATACACACACACACACACACACCACACACACACACACACACACACACACACACACACACACACACACACAGACCAATACCCAAAAACCAATTTTTTGGACTCAGGGGGCCTTGAAACGTATAGAAATTTAGAAATTGGGATACCTTAATTTTTTCGGAAAGCAATACTTTCCTTACCTATGGTAATAGGGCAAGGAAAGTAAAAATCAGACTATAGAATTATTCATCATAAATCAGCTGACAAGTATGCTGATAAGCTGATTAGCTGATAAGTTATGTTATTTTCACAGAGCATGGCTTAAAAATAAAGGAAATAAATCAAGTTAGGATTCCAGGCTATTCACTGAGATCAGAATTTTGTAGAATAGCTCATAGAAGTGGTGGTGTATGTATATTCACTAGCAATGCTAAACATACCCAAACTTATGAACTGGATTTTGTTAAGAGATTTTCTGTTGAGATGGATTTAGAGGTGACGGGACTAAGGTTAAAAATTGATGATCGATTTGAGGTAGCAGTGTTAGGTATCTATAGGTCACCAAATGGAGACTGGCAAAAATTTTGTGAGCTGCTCCATACACTTTTGGAATTACAACCGCTCGTTTCACAAATGTTATAGTAGTAGGAGATTTCAATACCGATTTTGCCAGGCAGGATAAAATGACAGAGGACATTAGAGATATTATTAATATGAATAATTTAGAAATTAAGGTCCACGAATATACAAGAGAAACTCGAACTTCACAGACAATTATTGATAATATCCTCACAAATATAGAAGGTTGTAATGTCAGGTTAGGTAGCTCAGATCTGTCAGATCATAACTATCAAATTTTAGATGTTAAGCTGCAGGGCCAGAATCCCAGCAGAAAAAAAACTTTTGTGAAAGAAATTCAGCAATATGAGCTAGGAAATATAAATTGTTTGAAGCAGGAACTGCTTCAAGAAAATTGGAGTAGTGTTTATAACAGTTGTAACCTAAATTACAAATATAAGCAATTCATTGATACTCTAAGATTTCACATTAGTGTATGCTGTCCAATAAAAAAAGTCAAAGTAAAAAGTAAATTAAACAAAGTAGATGAATGGATAACTGAAGATATTCTTACTCAAAGAAATATTGTTAGGGAAGCTTATGAGGAATTTAAATTAGTGAGGGATGTTCCGAGTGAAGTCAAATACAAATGTCTAAAGAAAAACTATGCAAAAGAAGTGAGGAAAGCTAAGTGTAAGAAAACAGCTGAAATATTAACAACTAGTACCAATTTTAACTCTGCTGTTTGGGAGGTAATTAATAGAAATAGGAGAGCAGCTCAAAAAGATACAGTTACTAATGTCCCTAGGATAATCGATGAACATAGAATTTATATGGATGATAGTATAGACATTTGTAACTTTTTCAATAAGTATTATCAACAGGTTGCATATAATCTCCAAAAGTCACTGAACACTAATACTTATAATACAACTACATTAAATGCTGAGCCAATTGAAAAGGTATTTAAATTTCATCCATTATCAAGAGATGAGTTGTCAAGAATAATAAAAAATTTGAATAACAAAAAAACAGTAGGATTGGATGGGGTCTCAAGCAAAATTTTAAAAGAATGTGAAAATGAATTACTGGACCTTTATTGCATCTCCTTAATACTTCACTAGAGCAGGGTATTTTCCCTGATGATCTGAAACAAGGAAAAATTTTGCCAATTTTCAAGAGCGGTGATTCTGAAAGAGTTGAAAATTATAGACCCATTAGTATTCTAAATGTAATAAGTAAAATTTTTGAAAGAGTAGTTTTAAATAGGCTATTGATGCACCTGGAAGAAATTAACTTCATATGTGATGAACAGCATGGGTTCCAGAAAGGGAAATCTACTAAGACTGCAATAGTATCCCTTGTTGAAAGACTAATAGATATAATAGATTCAGGTGAGAAGGCAGCCGCAATATTCTTGATTTATCCAAAGCTTTTGATTGTGTGAACCATAGAATATTATTGGAAATACTAAAAACTGTAGGTGTGAATGGTATAGAACTAAAATGGTTTGAATCATATCTCATAGGTAGAAACCAGTGTGTTGAGCTTACCAAGGTGGATGGGAATGAAATAGTAAAAATTAAATCTCAAAAACTGGAGGTCCAGGCTGGAGTACCTCAAGGCTCAATTCTGGGTCCCTTACTGTTTCTGTTGTATGTGAACCAATTACCAAAAGAGTTAAAAGATCACAGAGCTCTGTTGTTTGCTGATGACACATCGCTTATCTTTAACAATTATTTATTAGATAGTCTAGAAATAAATGCTTTTACTGGAGTACAGTCAATTGTCCAATTCTTGAAGCAAAGGCAATTAACAATAAATAGTAAGAAATGTCAATTCCTACAATTCAAAAGTAAATATAATTCAGTAGAGGATAGAGAAATAAATGTGTTTGTAGAGGAAAATGAATTAGACCAAGAAGAGAAAGTAGCATTCTTGGGAATTTATTGGACAGGAAATTAACATGGCATCCTTACATTGAGAGGATATGTAATAAGATATCATCTGGAGTATTTGTCCTGCGGCAGCTTGCTAGGCTGAATGATAAAAAACTACTGTTAACTGCTTACCATGGACTTATACTATCTCATATTAGGTATGCTATTTTAGTATGGGGTAATTCATCTCAACAAAATATGGACAGGGTGTTTAAGATTCAAAAGAAGGCACTCAGATGTATAGAGAAAGTGAATAGGTTAGACTCTTGTAGGCCTTTATTTAAAAAGCTTGGTCTATTAACTGTGCCATCTTTGTATGTATATGAAGTTGTAATGCATGTGAAAACGAGTGGTGTGATCCAGAATTCAGATGTTCATGAGTATAATACGCGAAACAGAGCAGATTATCATATGATGGGTCACAACAGTAGGTTATTTGAACAAAAACCAGATTATATTGGTAGGAAATTTTATAACAAGCTACCTCAAATCTTGAAAAGTAATGATGATTTGAAGATTTTCAAAAAACAAATTAAAAAATATTTAGTTGATAGAGCTTTTTATAGTGTACAAGAATTCCTTTCAAACCTAAACTAGGTTGAACTACTTAGTGTTAGAATTATTATGTAATAACATGACTTGTCTTATACTCCATGACTGGAGTCTTTAGGACGTAATCTAAAAAAAAAAAAAAAAAAAAAAAAAAAAAAAAAAAAAGTGATTACACAGATGTGTGGAGAAGCCAGTCTATTACTGTATTTGTATAAGGTCTATAGTTTCAATCAAAGACATTAAAGAGGTATGCATCTTTAAGCTGGGTTTACACCAAAGTTATTAACAAAATGGTTATAACTTAACCCTTATAGATTCTATTAGATTGAACGGAAGTTGACAAACAAATAACAGTTTTTAAGAGTAAATTATGATTCAACTGCGAATTGTGATTCAATTGAATCAACTAGAACAGGTGACATCAGATACTTGTGGATGAGAATAATGCTTGAGGTCTACTATTCACAGAACTACTAGTTGAAGATACTTTATATATTTTTAATAATACACTTCATTTAATGAAGATGATGATGTGTGACCACACACGAAAGCATGCTCCTGCAAAATATTGATTTTTATCATAAAAATAAAGTAAATTATTGACAATATCTCAAGTCTCTCCAATCATTTAATAATGTTTGCGAGATCATAAACTGCGCGAGGTCTACTGTTCACAGAACTACTAGTTAAAAATGGTTCTCAGATTTATATTTTTATTTATAATGTATAATCATATTCTATTATTTATCTAATTTGGTGACAATGTTTGGCTTGCAGGCATCTAGTGGAAGCCTGTTTCCCGAAGTGGAATCCACAGAAGGTTCACTGCTTCGAGTTGTACTGCATCCACTTGGGTCTGGCCACCTCGTCATGTGTTCTCGACCAATCCAGGCGAATCGCCGCCACCGTCTGGGAGGTCACAGGTCAACACGGTAACCGGTAATCCAACGGTAAACCACCGTTAATTACCGGTAAACCACCGTTAAACACCGGTAAACCACCGGTAATCACCTGTAAACCACCGTTAATCACCAGTAAACCACCTGTAATCACCTCTAAACCAACGTTAATCACGGTAAACCACCGTTAATCAACGATAAACCACCGGTGAACACCACCGTTAATCACCCGTAAACCACCGGTAAACACCGGTAAACCACCGTCAATCAGCGAAATACCTTCAATTTCATTCAAGTCACTCGGCTCCTATCAACTCGTAAGGTTTCTTCACACTTAGCTACGCTACGCAGAAATACGTCCTATCATAGTGAAACAATAACATAAGTAGATATCCCATGGTATAGAGCGTTTATGTCGCAACTTTTACTGTTATCTCAAGCCGATTACTGTTGATTATTGTCGATTTTTACTGTTTTGTTGGGGAGAGAGTGTATGAACGGCACAATATGAGAGACTACCAGTGTCACACAGTTTCAAGGGAAAGAGCTACGTGGACTATCGGCTTGAGATAACAGTAAAAGTTACGACATAAACTCCCTATACCATGGGATATCTACTTACGTTATTTTTTCTCTATGGTCCTATCTTCCAATGTTAAATCCAAGCTACGAATTTGTCCCGTTCACAACGGCGTAGTGTACAGTTCATAAATAATTCAAATAGCTGAAACTTTACACTAATTTCTCTTTATTTTATTTTGTCTTAATTTTTCTAGTTTTTCAAAATCTTATTTTAGCGTGGACTACGACTATGTCCCGTTTCGGAAAGCCAATTTTCTGACTCCAGCTGTTGAAAGTCTAGAACTTAGCTAGATCCCGAGCTTGGAACCCGGCCCACAGTCATTCCAACATTAAGGTGCGTACAGACTTTCGCTCTGCTCCGCGGTCGAACGTCACTCGAGCAGATCGATTGATGATCGACCGGGGAGCAAGAGTAGAACGCGAAAGAGCTAGCATTTCCCGTAACGTTCATGATCGGAACGATTGCGGAGCGTGCGCGGAGCGTGTTGGAGGCGCGTATATCTGTACGCACCTTTGTATTTCCCAAACATCACATTCCATGTTATTAAATAAGGCTTTAACAGGTTGAAACGATCATTCCATTCTGAAGCTCTCTTAATATTAGTTTAGTATTGATTTGTAAATAAGTTTTCCTCCACCTACTGTCTAAAGTACTTACTTTACTCCCTGAAACATAATACTAGAGTGTCACTTTTTCGCTCTCGGTAGTAAAAAACAGAAAAACTCCCTAGGGAGGAAAAGTGACTCCATTTTAAATAACATGGGAAGCATCTCTATTTTAAAAACTTACATGGTAATAGGTTAGAAGGTCTAAGCTCAGATGAGAAAGCGTAATAGAGGTGTCTGTCATTGAGTCAACTGAATTCAATACCACAACCAGAAATTTGATCAACTCATGAAATATATGTTTTGTATGATATTATATTCTTAATATTAGTAGACGATAAGAATTTATACAATTTTTAAAATATTTTATTCTATTCAAAATACCAGCCAACAAATATTTTTGATCTGCAATTCAAATCTGAACCGGGTGATCTGGATTCAGCCATTTTTGGTAGCCTGCCCAGCTGATATAATTGTTACAACTTTGGCCGATAGATAGCGCAATCGGCAGTGCCAATCAGACGACCGGTTTTTAGGTTTTAGATTTTAGGTTATGTTGTTAGGAAACATTGTCACCAATACGTAAGTTATTAGAATGATTTAATTTGCAGTTTCTATAAAAAAATGTAGATGGAGGAAAAATGTTGTGTACATCACGAGCGAAAAATACTTTCTCTCCCTCAGGAAAATACTTGCCCTCGGCTTCGCCTCGGGCTTCAAACTTTTTCCCACAGGGAGAAAAAGTCGTACTTTTCACTCTAGATATACAAATAACTATTACTAGTGAGTAAGAAACTTTTGTATTTAAATTGTGCAATACTTCTCTATTAGAAGCTTAGGAAGGTTTCATTTTTATTCACGGCACACAATAGATTTTTATTCACTTTTTAATGGATGATTCCTTGTCAACTTGGGGCAGTTGTGAGATTTCTATAGTGAGGTCCACGTCGTAATGGCAGTGGAGAAAGATAGGCGAACATCGTTGCCGAACATCTGTCTTGTCAATGCCTTCTATCAACGGTAGCTGATATTGATGTAATATTATCTGTTAATTCTCGTTCAAAATAATCAATTATATTTTATTAAGCAAGAAATTATATTTTTCAATAATTTCATAATTAAGATGAAATATTTTGTTAATTAGTTATTAATTCTACATTGTTGTCAGACGATCTGGCAACAGAGCGAAGCAAGAAAGAGATAGCGCTATCCGCTTTGTTGAATGATAGACAAGGATAGAAATACCATTGCTAATCACACACTGCCATTATAACGTGGACTCCACTATAGGTAATTCTAATTGTAGCTTTGTTGTAATTTTGATAAACATAACCTTTTTTTGGACAATTTCTATCCGAATTTGGGAAAGGAACAGTTTTGGGCTTTAAGCCTGTTGTTCCTTTCCCAATCATTTATACTGGGTGCGGCAGGAAGGGTGGATGTTTTTAGAACAGATAGTATTCTGATTTGGGTAGTCGGATTGGGCCAGCTGAAGTGAACATGTGTTCGGTAGATCATACCATTTTTTTTAGTCATTGTTAAATCGGCATCATGGATTCGTGGAATGTGCAACATCGTGTGTTTACTTACGACAGTTTTGTGCGTAATAATGAGAGTATCATTACAGTTCAGCGCGAGTTTCGTCGTCATTTCAATCTTGCGAGAAATGAAAATGTACCCACTCGTAACACCATTTTACGTTGGGTAAAATCATTTCGTTCAGTAGGAACAGTAATGAATAAACGACCACCAGGTGCTCATCGCACTGTACGCACTCCACAAAATGTGGAAAGAGTTCGGCAAGCCATACTCCGTAGTCCTAATCGATCTGCTAGGAGACATTCTTCTGAACTGAACATCAGTGATCGATCAGTAAGGCGTATTTTACATAAAGATCTAGGATTTCATCCCTACAAAATGGCCATGGTTCAACAATTGAATCCTGGCGATTATTTAAAGCGGCTGAATTTTGCTCGAGAAATGGAGGCCATATTTGACCAAAATGAAAACATCATTTTGTTTACGACAGATGAAGCACATTTTCATTTGAATGGTACCGTTAATCAGCAGAACTATCGTTATTGGTCAGATGAAAATCCAAAATTAATGCATGAGAGACCATTACACAGTCCCAAGGTGACAGTTTGGAGTGCTGTGAGCAGTATATTTGTTATTGGTCCATACTTTTTTGAAGACGACAACGGGACCACTGTAACTGTAACCTCAGAACGTTATAGACAGATGTTCACTGAATTCTTCCTTCCTGAATTAAGAAGGAAACGTATTCCTATCCGGCAAGTATGGTTTCAGGGTATGTATGGTTTTTTTTATGTACGGGGCGACAGCTCACACAGCAAGAAATTCAATGGAAGCAATTCGGGCTGTTTTTCGTGGTCGCATCATTTCTCGGTTTGGTGACATTGATTGGCCTCCTCGTTCTCCAGACCTGTCCATGTGCGACTACTTCTTGTGGGGTTTCCTGAAGTCACGTGTTTACCAGCATAAACCACGTACACTTCAAGAACTAAAGGGAGCAATTCGTGAGGAAGTCGAACAAATTGGCAGGGCAATGTTAGAAAGAGTACAATCCAACTTCCGAGAGCGGCTTGTAAAGTGCATTGCTGAAAACGGCCACACCTGTCAGATATTGTTTTCAAACATTAATTTTCTAAAATTGTAAAATAATGTGAATATTGTTCTGTAAATAAATGTTTTTTTTATGCATAGGTAACGAACGACATATTACTTTTTTGAAAACCGTTCATCCTTTCTGCCGCACCTTGTAGTTGAGAATGATATTGTATTTATCAATGTATAAATAAATAAATGAATAAAATAAATAATAAATTGTAGGCCGAGGAAGATGGACTGTTTGTAACAATCTTGTGATGGGATACGAAATGTTATCTTGTGATGTTGCTTTCAAACAAGGTGGTCCCACAGACCCACTGCATATTCAAACATTCATTTTAAGTCATCTAAATCTGCGTTTACTCCAAAGTTTAAACACCAGATTGTTTATTTTTCCGTCCTTATAGATTCTATTAGATTAAACGGAGCTTGACAAACACATAAATAGTAATAGAGAAATAGTACAGGCTCAGCCTAGTTTCTCCTCCAATGTCATAGTTATATTATGATTAAAGTGTTTTATATTATAAATGAATAAAATCCTATGATCCTATAAACATATGCACATCCTGTGTATGATAAGGTATGTTCAATCTAATAGCATCTATAAGGACGGAAAAAGTATGATAAGTTATGTTCAATCTAATATCATCTATAAGGACGGAAAAATAAACATTTTGTTAATAATTTTGGTGTAAACGCAGCTTTATAAAATGTCACCCTCATTTGGCAAATTTTGTCAAAGTTGAATAGCTAATTATTATAATCATCTACCAATGTTACTACATTAGTGTCGTCTTTTACATAAATAAATAATGCTTGTTTGTTCAGATACCTGAAAGTATCTTCACTCTATGATTTCGTTCAATCATTTAATATATCAATGGATTAATTTTGGTCCGAATTTGTAAATATTATCTTCTAGTCCAGCATTGTAAATTAATGAATGAATAATACAAGTCATAATTTGATGTTTCTAGTTACATTAAAGATGTTCCACGATGAAATAAAAACGTACATAAATATTGTAAATAAAACTGTGTAGAATTTGACAACATATGTGTGTTTTTATTCCATTATGGAACGGTTATAAAACATTGACAGTGGCTCAGTCCAATGTTCCACGATTATTTCTTAAAATATTCCTCATTGAGGCAGCATTTCAGGTGAAATGGGGAATTTATAAGAGACATTTTTTACAAAGAATATCAATTTTCACTTTTTGTGTAGTTGAGAAGTTGATATTGTGGTAATTATTCATATTGAATGAAAAAGACTAAGAAATTGTCAAAAACCACAGATTTATTGATACTTAGAAAGATAAACTTTTTATCAGAGATTGACAATGGTGTAATAACCAAAACCGGTCTTTCTAAGTATCAATAAATCTGTGGTTTTTGACAATTTCTTAGTCTTTTTCATTCAATATCAATTTTCAAATTTGTTACTCCAGCCTTTCATTGTGAACCTTCTTCATCTTGGATTTTTATTATCAAACAAAAATCATTAATTAGTATTTGAACAAATGTAATTTCTAATTTATTTCCATTTTTATTATCACTTGAGTTACGGCATAGCAGTCTGATTTTATGATTAAAAGCTACAAGCTTCTACTCACATTTTTGGAGCGCTTTTGGACGTCATGTCCATCTTCAACACTGGTTGACACTTCTTTCTTGTATTTACATTTATCATTTTTGTTGTATTTTCATTATTATTCAGTCATTTTTTATTTATGACAATTTTTATTTATTTATTCATATGGCTTTTATTGGAAGAGAGATCCTTTTGGATGTTCTGCCTCGCCGTATTACCCAATGTCATTTCCTATCAACACTCAAGTTTATAGGTTATTTATTGGGTTCTTCATGACAACTTTTGAAAAATGTCAAGATTAATGAAGACTCCTAGTGATACTGTAACTGACAATTTCAATATATTATTATATTTCCTTATCCACTGTTCTTAAATAATCTCTGTCAATACATTCCTATGGATTTACAGGCTTTATACATTATTATTTATAAGTAAGAATGATCTTCATCGTATGTGTTTGAATAATATAGTATTAAAAACCTACTTATTTTTTATTAAAAATCTCGTATGGTAATAATTTGATTTGTCATTCACCATGTAAATAATTTTTCTTTGTGAGTCAGTTTGGAATAATTATTAATTATTTTTTGAAGCTTTCAATAGTTATTATCACTTTTCAAAATCATTTTTCTCCGAAATAACAAAAATCCTTTCACGGATTGATGAATATTGTGCAATATGGCTACCATGAATGTGCCAAACAATGTTTTATATCATTTTTTTCATTTATTGTGTTCAATAAATTAAACTGGCAAATATATACATAAAAATCATTATCAATAAGAAATTATGAACGTTTATAAGAAAAGTTTATGTGTTCAAGTGGGAATAATTTTGTATAATATTGTATTGTTTCTCAATTTATTTCTGTTTATATTTTACACAAAGTGTTTTTATTTTCTTATTTGTTGTTACCACCAATCAACTTTGTAAATTTGTTAGAACAAAATTGGCAGAATGCCTACTCTTGTAATTTAACTATCACAGTATTAAAAATATATTGAACCTCAGTTTCTGTTATTGATTATTAATTCATCCCAAGTCATTATTAGGCTAGTTTAGATTTTACTTCTTTGATGGATCTCATACACCCAGTTGCACAAAAGTCTGTTAACTTTTAATCCTGATTAAATGCCAAGAGAGCCAATCAGAGAAGTGCCTCCTTCTCAGAAAAACCATATCGCACATCGTGCGTTTTGAAATAGTAAAAAAAAGTATCTCAGATTTGACTGAATTTGCACCATAGATGAAGCTCTACCTGAGAAATGTCGGAGCCAATTTGGCACCCCCAGCTACTATACAGGGTGGGTTATGAATCTGCAAATTTTCAAATGGTCATATCTCCTGAACGGTAAGGAATTTTGCAAATATGATTCCAGATTCGTATTCCTCGCATCAAAGACCATAAGATCACGAAGTTTGAGCGATTTTTATGTTTCACAAAAAGTTAAGAAAAAACATGGATTAACCATCGAAAAACACACTGAAACAAAAAGTATCTCAGATTCGGCTGAAATTTGCACCATAGATAAAGCTCTACCTGAGAAAAAAAGAAAATATAATATCTCAGATTTGGCTTAATTCTGCACCATAGATAAAGCTTGACTTGAAAAATGTTGGAGCCAAATTTGACACCTCCAGCTACTATACAGAGTGAGTTATGAAGCTGCAAATATAAAATTTGAAAATCGTCATATCTCCTCAATGGTAAGCGATTTTGCAAATATGATTCCAGATTCGTTTTCCTCGCATCAAAGACCATATTATCACGAAGTTATATCACGAGAGCGATTTTTATTTCTCACAAAAAGTTGAGAAAGACCATTGTAAAATCTGACAAAGCATTTATTGTAACGGTTCCACTTGTTACTCGTTCCGCTACTACGTAGACATCATGTCATCATTTTCCGTCTGCGCTGTCCGGTGACATCACAGTCACGGTTCTACGGCACTGCTATAATCAAGTTGGTTTTCTATATTATTCATCGTGTTATTTGTCGTTTCAATTTTAATATTTGTACTATTCGATTTTTTTGGAATTTATTTTGTCTTTAGGCATCTTACTTTCTAGATATTTGCTACTTTTTCACCAAACATTTGTAAACGTTTTACATACGTTTCAAACACATCCGGCATCTCCCTTTTTCAGCCGAGCATTAGCGGTTTCCTTGTCTCTTGATCAAGTATAGTCGGAGAGTGCATTTCACTCCCGGTCTAAACTTTTCATCCATATTCATCTGATCTACGGAACGTTTTTTAAAAAGTGAATTATTCCTTCAAATTAACTCGTTTATTCTATTCTTCAAGTGTGATTCAATTATTCATCGATTTCTTCACATATTTACGCTGATAAACTTTGTCAAGATCACAACCTCGTGTGGGCGTTTATCGCCATTCTTCTGACCTACGGAACGTTTTTAAAAAGTGAATTATTCTTTCAAATTAATTCGTTTATTCTATTCTTCAAGTGTGATTCAATTATTCATCGATTTCTTCACATATTTACGCTGATAAACTTTGTCAAGATCACAACCTCGTGTGGGCGTCTATTGTCATTCTTCTAACAATTGGCTTCACCTCTTGAAACTCAAACATTCAAGTTCATCATCTCTACCGTTTGGAAATCAATCTAAAAATTCCACAACTTGAAAGTCGGATTATTCGTTTGGAATTCTACATGCTCCTGCTCACATTTCCACTGGGGGATTCGCCTGCTGTGGTGGACGCTTCCATTCTTGTCATTGCATGGCCAGATCACATCGTCACTTGCTGATGTCCTGTTCTTTTGGGTACTGCGGATTCCTTGCCTGTCTGCCTGGCTGCATCTCTTCATCAAAATTTTATTCAGGTTACGTAAATCGTTCTATTCAATTTTCATTTACGCATGTATTACATAATTGTTCATAAAATGCTACAGCGTTTCGATAATGGACCATGCTCTCTATTTCTAAGTCAAACAGTTTTATGTGCATTTATATAATTTTTGTAGCTATCATTCAACTTTTTCGGCAATTAAAAACATTTAATTGTCCATACCTTTGGCAATCGAGCCTATCTTCATGAATTCAATATATTACAGTGCATGTCTCATTGAGAGCACTGTCCTACATAATGTCAAGGTTATAATATGTACTTCATTCAATTTTGATAGCTACCCTTGGCTTCACAAGCGTACTAATGTCGACCAAGACATGCAATTTTGTTGATAGCTACCCTTGGCTTTACAAGCGTACTAATGTCGACCAAGACATGCAATTTTGTTAATAGCTACCCTTAGCTCTGAAGTGTCATTTTAAGGCCACTGACGCCTATTAATTGTTCTATTGATGTCTATCTTGACATTCAATTCACTGAGGCCACCGACGCCTATTAATTGTTCTATTGATGTCTATCTTGACATTCAATTCACTGAAGGCCCATGTCGCCTGTATTTAACTTGGACAATCTTTACATTGTATTTAATAGCTACCCTTAGCTCTTAAGTGTCATTTTAATAAGGCCACTGACGCCTATTAATTGTTCTATTGATGTCTATCTTGACATTCAATTCACTGAGGCCACTGACACCTATTAATTGTTCTATTGATGTCTATCTCAACATTCAATTCACTGAGGCCACCGACGCCTATTAATTGTTCTATTGATGTCTATCTTGACATTCAATTCACTGAAGGCCCATGCCGCCTATATTAACGTATTTTATATTAGTAATTATTTCACTGTATTGATAGCTACGCTTGGCTTGCAAGCACATTCACATATTTGAGTTGTTAAATTGATGTCTAACTTGACATTTAATTCACTGAAGGCCTATGCCGCCTATATTACTGTATTCTATTTGTTGAGCACTATCTACAGCTTATTGTCATTTATTACTATTCCTTTTGTAAATCATTAAGATTGAATTTTACAGCAATAACTTTTCCATTATAGCACTCAATTTATATTCGCAATTCAGGTATCATTAATAATACCTTTTCGATTATTGTCAGGCTTCAATGGTCATTAATGTCATTGACCTAATTTCATTTAAATTTTGTATTTCTCTAACGTTTTTTATTACATGTTGTAATTGTCCCAAGATTTTACGATTCAATCTACTTACACTTGTTTTTGTATGTGGCCATCTGCCTATTATTTTATTATTATTAAATCTCATCTTGTTGACTCATTTTGTCTTTTATTGGCGTACTTACCACACTTCAAGCTATCAGTATTTTTATGCACAGAATTCAAAGATTTATTTGTAGGTATTAATACCAACTATCATTCACAGTCCACTGCCCTGACTTTGGATTCTGTCAACCATGGATTAAACCATCGTGCGTTTTGAAACAGTAAAAAAAGTATTTCAGGTTTGGCTGAAATTGTCATCATAGCTGAAGCTCTACCTGCGCATTTGAAGATGAGTGATTTCTCTGATGTGGAGGAAAGATTTTATGTTTCAGTGAATAACTCAACCTGTATTGTAGCGAAACGTCTTCAATATTACCAATGTACCTAGAATAGAATGATTTCTGAATATTAGGTACCGTAAAAATCAGACAATATAATTATTCATCATAAATTAGCTGTCGAGTGGATTATAAATTGCATGCTATGACGCATGCAATTCAATAAATCAATGTAACTTGATAAAAAATTAGCTGCTGTGTGGACTATTATTGCATGCCTCATCGAATGCAATAACGCATGCAATTAATAACTGAAAGTAACATAGTATTTTCTCTCAACCCTTCTCTGCTTTCTGACTTGTTGCTAGTATGTCTTGAAGGAGATAAGCTTCTAATTCTAGCATTTTTGATACATCAACCCCAACAGCCATTAGCCGTTTTCACACCAATATCTCGCCGACACGACATACAGACAGGATTTACTCTGATGGACAACAGTATGAGAGGAGGCTCTGGTTTATAACTGCGCGAGGTCTACTGCTCACAGATCTACTAGTAAATAGGCAGTCCTGGTTATGACTGTATAATAGAGGTCCACGTTATAATGGCAGTGGAGAAAGATAAAAGAACAGCGTTGTCACTGTCTTCCATAGAGTCTAGCTGATACCGGTATATCTGAAGGTAATATCATAGAGAAACGATAGTGTAAGTAGATATCCCATGGTATAGGGCGTTTATGTCGCAACTTTTACTGTTATCCCAAGCCGATAGTTCACGTAGGCCTAGCTCTTTCCCATGCAGCTGTGTGACGCTGGTAGTCTCTCAAATTGTGCCGTACCTACACTCTCATCCCAACAAGTAAAAATTGATAATAATCGACAGTAATCGGCTTGAGATAACAGTAAAAGTTGCGACATAAATTCCCTATACCAGGGGATATCAGCTTACGCTATTGTTTCTCTATGGTAATATCAACTGTTCATTATTGTTTAAAATAATCAATTTTATTTTATTCGCTAAGAAAGTATATATTTCTCAATTATTTAGTAATGAATTTTTATTATTTAGTTGAACTATTCTTTTAATTAATTATATTTCTACACAGTTAAAAACGATAAGGCAACGTTGCGGAGTAGGAAAAGGATACCGCTATCTGCTTGTCGAATGATAGACAAAGATAGAAACACCAATGTAGATCAAATTCTGCCTTTATAAAGTGGACCTCGCTATATTCAATTTTTGTTTATCGAGTCTAAGCTTAGGATGAACCAATATAAAATAACTTGAATTTTTTTTATCAATGAATAACATAATATTATTTATTAGGCAATAGGAACAACAATGACATTCTCCCAAATATAACTTCACAATTTTTATTCAACAATAATAATGTAACTAGTTATTGTTAAAAATGTTTAAGAAAGAATAATAACTTGATACTGGAAAAAATACACATACAATAATTTATTATGTAACTGTAAACGAATTATTTATTAAAATATTGAAAATTAGAGAGTATAGTAGAGACTTTTGAAGACCAAAAAACAATAATTATTATAATTTAAATTATTTGTTAATTATTTTGTGATTGGACTATGTACATATTTGAAAATCTTACTACGAATACAAGAGAATTTCACAACACATTATTGCTTTCAGAAGTTGTAACTTATCAAGAGATCAAAATTTGTTCAACATGACGTGAGCAAAAATGTTCCAATTCAACTAGGATTGCTTGTATTGAGATCAATTTTTAAAATTGTTCATAAATTATTTTTAATTTACACAATCATTATGCTTCACTGCATACGATGGTTGTTATCATGCAAATCAGTGGGAAGCAAATTCGGAATTTTCCACAGTAAGACTTGAACTACTTTTAACAATTGCTTCACGGATCTCCAAAGTAAATCAGTTAGAACAAAAAGGAATTTTGCCTCTGAATGTAATCAACAGCAGCTAGTCACACTGATAAGGCCCAGATGCACAAAAACCCGTCAAGTTTTAACTGTGATTAAATACACCAGAACCAATCAGAGAAGCCGCCCTCTTTTCAAATAAGCCTTCTCTGAATGGTTCTCGTGGTACTTAATTAAGATTAAAATTTAACAGTGTTCTGTGCAATCGTGGCTAAACGTTTAGTAATTTGTTATTAGTGTTTTATTATTTTTGTGAAATTAATAGGTACCGTAAAAATGAAATGTGGTGTGGCGCACTCACACAACTTTCCTTGCCTGTATGAAAATTGATCACCTGACGCTAGTGTTCACGCGCATCTCAAGTCTACTATTCAAAGATCTTACCCAGCTGGTGACAGGGCAATAACGCTGGAGACACACGAGGTCTGCCATCTCTTCATAGAGAATGATTTAATAGAATAAACAGTTGCCAACAGTTTGCAATTATTGAATAATCGAATTTTCTCGAATTTCGAGCTTATTTTGAAAGCTAGCAGACTTCGTGTGTTTGCAGCGTTATTGTCCTGTCACCAGCTAGCTTAGATCTTTAAATAGTAGACTTGAGATGCGCGGGAACACTAGCGTCAGTTGATCGATTTGCATAACGGCAAGGAAAGTTGTGTGAGTGCGTCAAACCAGATTTTTTACAAAAGCAATTCTCTGTTCTAAATTAATCAACTCTAATAGTGAGATCCACGTTATATAATGGTACGCTAGTGGAGAAAGGCAGGAGAACAGACTTGCCAATTTTCTGCCTTGCCACTGCTTTCTAGGATAGCTGATACCGGCACATCTGATGTAATATTAACTGGTTATTCTTGTGTCATAAACCATGGGGTTTGACAGCTCCACAAGTCACACTTGTTTAAAACTATCTTATTTTATTTGTCAACAAAATATATTTTTCAATTATTGGATAATAAATTTCCATGATTGAGGTTGAATATCTAGTTAATTAATTATTTCTACATATTGTTAAAAAACGATCTGTGAATGTTGTAAAGGAGGAAAAGGGTAGCGCTATCTGCTTTGTCGAATGATAGACAAGGATAGCAACACCAATGTTAAACAAATATACTTCCATTATAACGTGGACCTCACTATAGTTTAAAGGTACTAAAACCAAAACAATTATTTGTCTAAATCTGTACAAACTTTGAATTATATCTCTCTCTCATCTTCATATTTTGCTAGGTTTCTTCTTAACTCCAGAAACTTTCAAGTTTTGTACAGTAAAGATTTTAATTTGCAATAATTGTCAAAACGTTCTTCTAAGTCTATTTTGCATTTATCTATCTATTTATTATTCAGAATGCATATAGCTTTTGATGTGAGAATATTGAATATTTGTAATTTGCTTTTCTGTTTTTTTAGGTAACAACATACCCGGTATTGAATCATTATAATAATTTATTATTGATTCAATTCAGTAAAATTAGTATTGTTATACTATGGTGGATAATACAATATAATAAATACCGTTCCGTTTCAGTCGCATCGTAATGAGAATATATTTTAACAAACCATTTAATTAATTAATTAATTATTGACTGTTGTTTCGTCCTTATTTAGCTTAGAAATTAACAATCTATAAAAAACGTATCCTTATCTAAAGACCACACGACACTTTAAAAAGTACAATACAAACACATCAACTCTAACTCCTATAACTTCTCATTAGTAGGCCTATTCTTTGATTTTAGCATCACGAAAATATCCAATCTCCATGTAACTTAGAATTTATCTATCAATATATAATTGGGAAATTTTTGTGAAAGTAATAATCATGATTATTATTGTTATAATATATCCTAGAAAAGATCAACTGCTTACACACTATAATCTACCGTACTATTTTAATTATTCAAATCCACTTTCCAGACTTTTTAAAACTATAAAAATCCTCGTGCGCTGATCTCCAAAATGCTATCTCTACGGTTTTCCTCAGGGAATCTAATCCTGTCTAGATAATTCTACTATGAGATCAAAACTTCGTTTATCTTAAATCCTTGCTTTCGATCAGAAGGCTGGAAGAGCTTATAACGATTATTTGCTTTCTTGTAGTAAATTTATTTATTATTAAGTTATGTAAGTCTATGATTCGAATACATCTACAGGTTAGCGAGATTTTGAATATTCTCCTCCAAGCCTATATTTGAACTTTGAACGGCAATTATTCTATAACTCGGTTTCCTATCACTTCAATTTCATTTTTTAGCCTACCTACATGACGTCTTCTCCAACAAATCCAAAAAAGTACTAGACGAAATTATTTGAATGAAATATAAGTAATGCACTTTTCAATTGAAATGGAGTATCATATATGAATACATTAAATTGTGAATATCTTGAAGATGCCACTCAGCTTTGAATAAATATAGCAGAACTCTAATAATAGCTATTTGAAGAAGATTGGAACTTTCAACTACACAGAAATCTGTGTGTAATGTTTTATTTTCTTTCATATAATGCGTGAGAAGCTCGTTGAAATGTTGCTTGATTATCTTTAACCAAGTTTATTTGATTGTCCAGTCGAAGTGTTAGTAAAACTTTAAAATAAATAGTAGTTGCATCAAATTAACCTATAGTGGGGTTCACGTTATAATGGCAGTGGAGAAAAATAGGAGAACAACGTTGCCGAACCTCTGTCATGTAGACGGTAGCTGATACAGGTTTATTGATGTAATATTAACTGTTTATTCTCAATTAAAATAATCAATGATCTTTTATTAAGCAATAAATTATATTTTTCAATAATTTCATAATGGATTTACATAATAAGGAAGGAATATTTTGTTGATTAATTAATAATTCTAAATTGTTAAAAGACGATCTAGCAACAGAGCAAAGCGAGAAAGAGATAACGCTATCCGCTTTGTTGATTGATAGACTAGGATAGCAATACCATTACTAATCAAACACTGCCATTATAACGTGGACCTCACTATAGGTTAATTTGAACCTAGGTTGAACCAAGGTTAAACCTTCAATTGAACCTAGTTTACATTAAATTATAATGGGTGATTATTTATGAAACTTATGGAATAGTTTGAGTGTTTTCACACACAACATTTCATAGAGTTTTGTCAAGTTGAGTGACTATGTTAAGCCACGTTCACACCAGAATTGTCAATTGAGATTTCAACAAATTTCGGGAATTTGTTTCCAATTTCTTAAAAAGCACAGCAACATTTGACTAGTTCTCTACAGAAAAATTAAATTTTTTTGAAAAAACCTATTTGTGAGTTGACAATCCTGGTGTAAACGTGGGTTAAGATTTAACAATATGAAAATTCAACATTATAATATTTTAGGAAACATGTGGCTATATGTTTTTATGGTAACTTTTTGTGTAGTTGAGAAGTTGATATTGTGGTAATTATTCATATTGAATGAAAAAGACTAAGAAATTGTCAAAAAAACACTGATTTCACTGAAATCAGTGGTTTTTTGACAATTTCTTAGTCTTTTCCTACAGTTACGTTGAAAAGTAGCCATTGCTGCACTGATTACAAAACGCAAAGAATCACTTTTCCGCTCTAGTGCGGGAAAAATTTTTCTGCACTCCAGATTTGCAACATGGCAACGCAAAATACTTAGTAGGTTATATGGAGCAACAGTGCAGCAAAATCAAAATGAAGTTGGTAACAGTGACTGCTGTGGCTGCTATAGTGAGCAGAGGTGCAACCAAGCACAACGCGCTAATTATTATTCATTATATATTATAACCAAGGACAACGAGGACTTTAGGAATTTAGGATTAAGGTTTTTATCAATAATAAAATTACACAGAAAAACAGTTGATGGATTTCAGGCAATTTTACCCATAATTACCCACTTTTCATATTCAATGGTAACTGTAGGAAAACTTAATGTGAAATACGTGCGCAAAGTTCCTCTGCTGCACTCAAGAAACCATTCCGCCCTCGCCTACGGCTCGGGCGTAAACGTTTCTTTCGGTGCAGCAAACTGAAACTTTGCGCACTAGTTGCACAAATAACTATTTTCATTCAATTTTTATGGTAAGATCACAATGATGTATTAATTATCTGTTTAGGAAATTGACAATTAATCAAGGAAATATGAGTCTATTGTTTTTTATGGTTAGATCACAATGATGTAATTATCTGTTTAGGAAATTGACAATTGATCAAGGAAACGTAATGAGTCTATAAACGTGTGATCAACACTATTTGAACCACTCTAAGTCAGCATAAATTTGCATCAATCATATAATAATGTGAGTTTTATAAAGAGATGAAAAGTTAAATTCTATAACTTTCGTTTTTGAATTTATAGCAAAATAGATGAATACTATAATTTTTGTCCAGCAATTTTATTTTCGAAACTAATTTTTGTTCAATAGAGAACAAATGAATTAACTTGAGTTTTGATCTACTGGTGTCGAAATTTAAATTTATCATAAAGGGGGTACAGTATTTTCAAATTCGTCCAATAAAATTCTTCCATGAATCAGACGAATTTATGTGAAAGTAATATATAGAGGAACAAATCTACAGAGGCTTAATAAGATTAGTGAATCAATAATATTGAATAGTTAAATGCTATAGGAATGTCGAACAATATTAATAAAATTCGTAAACTAGTTTATCTAATTTCTCTCACTACAGCTTCAATGAAGTGCAGATTTTGGACAACTTTAACTTTTTAATCATCACATTGTGATGAACGTTTCAACTGTAGGTCGATTCCAACGTTTTCCAACAATTATTGACTAGAAAAACCTTATCTCGACATTAATAACTAAGATTCATGTCTTCTCAAAATCCTAACACAATTTTGCACTTTTGTGTCAATCGTATCAATAACATTGTTATATACTAAAAATATAACATTTTTCAATTATTCAAAAGGTGTCCATAATTAATTATTACTATAACAATATTACTTATTTAGTCAAGCTGTAATACGGATTCAACAATTTACATGTGCTCCACACAATGTTACTATAACATGCATTTTATTGTAAATCAATAAATCACAGTCAATATATTGTTTCTAATACCAGAAATTATGACAACACATCAATATTATAAATATTTTTAATATTAGGACTATTCACAAAACATTCAATTATAATTGACTACAGAAGAATTATCACAATGGTAAGAAATTATCACTTTTCATCTTATTTACTTAATTGAATATTTTTGGAATCACTGAGGATAAAATATTGATTTAGTACGGTATTCATCAACTCAAATACTTTTTACATCAAATGAAATTCGCTCTTGGATTGAATTTTCGGTTTCAAATTGACTGAGCCATTTTCAATATCTCTCAAATAGATGATAGCTAGTGGAGATTAAAATATATGTACTATACTGCTTCTTTTGGAATTGTATTCTGAAATTAATAAATAAAATCGGAAAAAGTAAAAGCTCTTGGATTCAATTTTCGCTTTTGAATTGACTGAGCCATTTTTAATATCCCTCAAATAGCTTATAGCTAGAAATCCTTGTTACATCAAATGAAATTTGCTCTTGGATTGAATTTTCGCTTTAAAATTGACTGAGCCATTATCAATATACCTTAAATAGCTTACAGCTGGAGGAATTAAAATAAATGTATACTGTTTCTTTTGGAATTATATTCTGAAATAGATAAATTGAAATTGGAAAAATTAAAAAGCTCTTGGATTCAATTTTCGCTTTTAAATTGACTGAGCCATTTTTAATATCCCTCAAATAGCTTATAGCTAGAGGGATTAAATATATGGGCTATACTGTTTTTATTGAAATTTTATTCTGAAATTGAAAAAAGTAAAAAATAAAAATGTGGCAATTAGGAACTAACATTTTTAGCTAGATCACTTCCAAGTTATCGGATGGGCACGTTACTGTCGGTCCCGGTTGAAGTATATGAGAGTTGTATGGCCCATTGACGGCTTAAATGTTATATTCAGGTGCGGTGGGACCATCCCGCAAGGGACTCCCCACCAACAAAAATCCTTAATTTAAGTAATTTTATATACAATTAATTAATTTAATTAATTTTTTCCTTTTATCAATTTTATTAATTTGTATATAATTTTCAAGGCAAATTATCCATTACGAATTGACGTAACTTACTGTTGAAAAATTTTAAAGTCTCAGGGATAAAATATTATTGTGTAACAGTAGTGTAGATTTATTAATTGTTTTGTGGTGATGACTGTAAAATTTAATTGCAATTTTTAGACTTATTTGAAGTCTAAACTATGTGTTAGTAGGACTGAATAAAGCTGCGATTACACCAAAGATAATAACAAAATGTTAGTAACTTAATCCTTATAGATTTTATTAGTTTGTACATAACTTATCATACACATGATGAACATATGTGTTTGTCAAGTTCCTTTCAATCTAATAGGATCTATAGGGATAAAGTTATAAACATTTTGTTAATAACTTTGGTGTAAACTCAGCTTGAGAATGGCTCCATTTTGTTGACATGGGCATTAATTTTATCACTCTTTCCAATTACATTACTTTAAAGGGACTCTTGCAATATCAGTCCATCGACTATTGCAGTCAATCTTGATTAAATTCAAGCAATTCAAATTAGGTACGAAATGTATTTCAACTGAACAACATTGTGTACCTATTTAACATTGTATGTATTCTGTTTCAATGCCATTATTATGAGGTATTTCTGTTGTGTTGTTGCATGGCTTACTTTAGATAATAGTAGGCTGTGGTTGTTGACAAGATGATTATTTGTCAACAAATCATCTTGTTGATTTGAAAGGAACAGTATCTTTGATTAATGGGAGAATTATTATTTATTAAAGATGCACTTTCAAAAAGACCCCCCTCGCTTTCATTGAAATTCGACCGCTTTAACTTGTTTTTGAGTTTGGGAAATTGTTGATTTCTATTTAAAAAATTATGTCATTCCTCACCTAATTTTTAGAATAGAATCGATGATAATGACTGTCCTGAGATATTTGTTAAAAATATAGGTAACCATGTTTCAATGGTAATATGAATCTCCTCCAGTTAACACTATTCAAAACAAATTTCCCAACTTTTTTTCTCAGCATTTGAATATCCAAGAGACTTTCAAATTTCAGGATGAAATTTCTTCCCAACATAAATATTTTTTATGAAAATCAACTAAATTTCGGTTTAAATCCAATTCTTATTCTCTAGTATTACCTCATCACTATTTTGGAAGAACTTACACCCCTAGTATTCTCTCAGTTATGTTGATTATACACACACAATATCATGACGATTTTTCTGGTTATAAAGATTGTATTTTTATGAAAAGACCTTCATGAAGCTAATTCTTTTTGCTATTAGAAAAAACGACTAGCAGTCAGATATTTTACAATAAATGAATTAATCACTCACTGTGACAACGAGATCTTTCGGCAGGTCCGCCATCTTCTTGTTTTTTCTAATAGCAAAAAGTGATTTAATAATAAGCAGTTCGTGATGGAAAACAACATTGAAGAATTCTAATTCTTTTCTTATTTTTTGTTCTGCACTAGTCTCTTTTTGGATGTCATCAAATTACAGTAATTATTAACAACTTGCATTTTTTTATCATACAGTACTCTTTTTACCTCAAAGTAAACGGAATAACATTCTATTCGATACAAAGAGGCCCAGTTGCAAAAAAGCCTGTTAACTTTTAATCATGATTAGATGCCACGGGAGCCAATTAGAATAGTACTTTTTTGGAAAGAAGGCTCCTCTGATTGGTTCTCGTGTCCATGTCATTAAATCAGGGTTAAATTTAACATACTTTAGTGCAACAGGGCAAGAAAAATTGACAATTGTGGCCCATAAATTGGATCCACTGTACTCATGTGTGTATATATGCTTTACACATGATTTACACATGGTTCAACTTTTCAGCTGTATTCAACTTTACAATATTATATTATTGGTTTATAAAATCTCGTTTCAATTATTCCGCTACCCAGTTGGCATTCCTCAGAACTCTTCAACTGGATAGGTACCATTTTTGTTAAGAATTTGGAAATTTTCTCAATTCATAGCCTATTCTTTTCTATGGTAAGGGCTACTGAGAGTTAGAACAATAATTGTTAATTTCATTATTAAATTGGAATTAATTAAATAGATTATTTATGAAGTATCCCCTTTCATTTCATCACAACACTACTAAAGTGCGGTCCACGTTATAATGGCAGTGGAGAAAGATAGTATGAGAAAAACGTTGCCGATCCTCTGTCTTGTCAATGCCTTCTATAGACGGAAGCTGATACAGTTTTATTGATGTAATATTAACTGTTCATTCTCGTTTAAAACCATCAATTATATCTTATTTAACAAGAGATTATATTTTTCAATAATTTCATAATGAATTTTCATAACTGAGATTAAATATTTTGTCAATGAATTATTAATTCTACATTGTTAAAAGACGATCTGGCAACAGATAAAGCAAGAAAGGGATAGCGCTATCCGCTTTGTTGAATGATAGACAAGGATAGCAATGAATACAATAAATAATAAATAGACTGTGTATTCCAAATTAAGGTTTAGGGCAGTTTTGGGCGAATGCCTCTTTATTTCTACCTGGATTGTATTTTTGTACCATATGAATAAATAATTGAATAAATAAATACTATTGCTGATCAAACACTGCCATTATAACGTGGACCTCACTATAGGCTACTGTGATTTTCAAGTTCACATTTTTTTTCAATAAATGAATGAATGAACATTTTTCGATTTCACATTTTTCCTCAACTCTGTTGAAGCTTGAACACTTTGTTTCACAGACATAAAAAAATTATCTAGAGGGTTTTGTTTTGTTTCAATAATTTGTCGACTTCACATTTTTCTCCAACTCTGTTGAAGTTGGAGCACTTTGTTCCACAGTTTCAACATCAACAAAATTATCTACCATAGAGGGTCTGGTCATTGAAAACAACATCAATTTTTCCCCTTCTGTGGATTGTCTAGTATTGCGAATAATGTTTTCATTTCCTTTTCTTTTTTCTCTGAGACAAAAAATTGACTGACTCAAAAGTTTGAGACTATTCATAGACTCAAAACTCAACATCCTAGCAACAATTTCATCAAATTTACAGTCGCACTCAAATTTTTTCCGGGCTTTCACATTCACAAAATTTAGGTACCTTTAATTTGTACTATGGCGCAGTCATCATTATGGAGTTGATTATTATTACTTTAAACAAATAATCGAATATTAGTCTACTTTACAATTAAACAACTATAACAATCGACAATTGAGCAATGAAATAGCGCGCATTGTGTGAAACACATAGTTTTTATCAATATAATAAATAGTTACGGTATTAATTTATTATTCTATTCATAATTAGAAATGCTTAATCGAATATGCACTGTTGACAAAAAAGTGTCCTTCGGTTTTAAAGTGCTCATTAAAATACAAGAGCCTCATAAGTCAATTCATTAGACAATCTTAATACGATCGGAAGCGTGCATTTAAGGCTCAACTTGATTTCTCATGCTAATTCTCAATCGTCAAGTGGACTGCATTTCAAATTTAAAGCTCACATTCTATCGTTTTAAGATAGAAGCCCAACTGTAATTATTTTTTGGTAATTTATCATTATAAGTATCCTAACTTTTACTACTTTTTGTGTAGTTGAGAAGTTGATATTGTGGAAATTATTCATATTAAATAAAAATACTAATAAATTGTCAAAAACCCAGGGGCGCCATTTAGTGGGGAGGGGGTTCCTAGGCTTCCCCCCCAAGGATCAGAAAAATAAAGAAAATTCTGGTATATCTACACGAATCCTTAGAATCTCATACAGTACTGATTTAATACTTTTTTTAAACAGCAGTAGTATGATTCCTTCAACAGTATCAACTATGTAGCAAAATTGCCTTGAAAGTATGGGTACGGAGTAATAAAGAATATATTTTTCTCTGTGGTATAGTTGAAGCTAAAATATAGGATGGGTACAATTATTGATGAGGGCACAATAAGTGAGTTATTGCATAAATTTCAATGTGAGAATTAACAAGTTACAAGACGTCACAGTGAAATCAAAAGAAAGGGCACAATCAGACAATCAAAAATGTATGTACAGAGTTGGTGAGAATATGGGAGCAGCTTAATGTTTCTTTAGCTCTCTAACTGAAAGTTATTTCCCAATTAGAATATGATCCCCAATGAAATAGTTGAAATTGTCATTGTAAAAGAAAAATGTATCTGTTTCCATGATTTTTAAGAAATCTGTTTCAGTGTATTCCTACTTTAGGGCTATATTTCTCTGTACGGTAGGCCTATATTTCTAATAAATATTTCATGATTTAATAACTAATAATGTATATGTTTGTATTGATACTTCAACCACATTAATTTTGTATAAAACTGGAAAAAATGAAGAATATAATAACATCTTCGAATGTAACATTTATGGGGAAAAACCCAGGACCCTCTATCCTTTGGGGGTATTCCTCCCCCTCTCATGTCTCTTGGTTTTTGCCCCCCCCCAAGCAGTTTGGTGGAATGGCGCCACTGCGAGAAACCACAGATTTATTGACATTTAATTTATATATTTAGATTATAAACTGAGTTTATCAGAGATTGAAAATGGTGCGTTACAACCGAAACCGGTCTTTCTATCTATCAATAAATCTGTAGTTTTTGACAATTTATTAGTATTTTAATTTGACTGTTATTATTTATTTCCTGTATCATCCTCTGGAATTGCATTGTCTGCCTTCAAAAATCTTGTTTGTCATTGAAAATCTTTGAAAGTAAGACAAGCAAAGTCTTTGGAAATGATTCTTTATCGATTCATATACAATAAGTACATCAACAAAATGATAGGGAGAGAAAAAATGAGGTAACTTTGTGCTATTCCCCTCCCAAATTTAGATAAGGTTACACATAGTCCGAAATAGGTTAGTAGAAATAAAAATTAAAATATTTTTCAATATGATTGTTAAGATCATTATAAGAGTGAGAAAAAGTGGCAACTGTAATTTTTAAGTGGTCTAATAAGCGAGTTATGGGTTGTTGAATTGCTAAACTCCGTTTTCTTTCCAGATCATAAACGGTTTCGAATATTTTCCATTGGAGTTTTTTTTTATACAAGTCATTTAGTATATACTATTGGCTTTGTTCTAATATGCGTTTTTCGCTATTTATGCCAAAAATACAAAATGCCAAAAATGCGATTAATGCCAAAATAAGCAAGTTATCGAATTTACAAAAAAATTTACTTTTTTATTCATGAACGATATGGGGAATAAAATGTTTTAGTTTGGAAAGATACATTTTTTGAATTTTTTAGAGAAGTTCTGTTATAGTCGAAACCGTTTATGATCTGGAAAGAAAACGGAGTTAGCACTTCAACAACCCATAACTCGCTTATTAGACCACTTAAGAATTTCAGTTGCCACTTTTTCTCACTCTTATAATGATTTCAACAGTTTTATTGAGAAAGATTATCCAATTTAAATAGAAAAAAGTACGGAACAGCCTTAATGCCATGATCACCTTTTTGAGCCAGCCAGAGAGAACAAACGGCTTTGTATGGAAATGGTCCAAGCGGCAAGCCAATTAAAGCTTCGTTTTGTCAATAAAAACATAATTGTCAGGAAAAGGGTTATTTGACAATTTTTAAATGGTTTTATTGGGCCCTCCGGACCCCGCCTAGTATCACAACCCCCCCCCCCCCGAATTTTTTTTTCTGGGTACGGCCTTGGTTTACACCAGTGGTCGCCAAACTGATGAGCCTGTGAGCTAGAATGGCATTTATAGATCTTCTAGTGAGCTACCAAGCAATATTAGGATAAACAAAGTATCTTTTCTTGTCTATGGAGATATATTTCTAGTGTTGAAATCTACTTATCTCATAGCAAAAAGTATAACAAAAGTTGAAATTTACATTTCAATGAGAGCAGTGGAACTCTTTTTGGCGATCAAGTATTTTCTTGACGTTGTAGCCGCCATTCTGATGCAGTTGTCCAAAACATGTCCCTATATCGATTTTTTATGAATTTCATACTTGAAAAAGATGATTTACACAAGTAGGTAGAGCTGAGCATAGCTTTCAACCTCAATGCAACTTGAATAATAATTTGATATTTTTCTTTGGGGACTTGAGGCCAAATATTTCCAGTTGTAGAAAGTGATCTGAGAGACAATATTTTAAAAATCCACAAATTCCATTTCAACTGAAGCCTGATCTCCACCAAAATGTTTTACAACACAAGCTGCAAAATCGTCTGCATCGATCTCTACAAAAGGAGAGTTGACAAATTGTACCATATTCGATATGCTTTTAAAATCTTGAAATCGTTGATCAAACTGTTGTCTCAAGTCTGAATTGTAACGTATTATTGGTAATTGCTGAGGTGCTGTGAAGGATTTTTCTCGTCATTGATTTTCTTCAGACTGGAAAAGTGTTTATATTTAAACTGGACGACATTCTTTTCCCACATCTCAAGCTCCTTGGAAAACGATTTTACAGTTCAAATCATTCCACCAATGTCCTTATCTTTCCTTGAAATTGCAAATTTAAATCATTCAACTTCTCAGTTATATCTGTGAGAAATGCAAAATTTTGTAGTCATGTTTCTCAATGCATGGTTGACAACCCAAGCATTTCTGTGAGCTACCAAAAACCACCCCACGAGCTACCGGTAGCTCGCGATCGACTGTTTGGCGACCACTGGTTTACACCAAAGTTATTAAGAGAATGTTTATTTCTCTGTCCTTATATAGATTCTATTAGATTGAACGGAACTTGACAAACACATATGTTCATCATGTGTATGATAAGTTATGCTTAATCTCATAGAATCTATAAGGACGGAAAAAAAACATTTTGTTAATAACTTTGGTGTAAACGCAGCTTTATAAATGTACATTACTGAATAGATAAAGTTTTTAAACTGATTAGAAAATGTGGTTTCATTGTAGTGGAAATCAAATTCATTCATAATAATATTATACGGTGGTTGTAAAATGTAAATCGAAAATAGTGTGATAACGAAGTTTCTGCGTGTGAACTACTGTGAATGATATAAAGTCACATCAGCTGTGAAGCAGTAAAGTTTGTGAGTGGTAAGCCCAGATTACTATCGTCTCAGAAGTTTTGATGGAATGGAATATCTATATGTGTAACTCTAGACTCAAGCATGGCAATGCCAATATAATCTGAGATTGCAAATGAACGGATTCATCTAGGAAGTTTGAGTATCATTCTGTAGATAATATTAATATATTTGGGACTGTAAATTATTGTGAAAATTGTAAGAATTAATCTAAGAATATATCATTAACTAGATATTTAGACTGGCTTATAAAGGCTGTGCAAAGGATAAAAATAAACTTTCTACTGGTGATTTTTTTAAAATTTCTTCAAAAACAAAATGAATAGAAGAGGAACAACAGAATTAATCCAAAACTGTATTTCTTTCCCGATTCTATAGTTGAAGCTGTGTGTGCAAAGACTGAAAATAAACTTTCTACTGGTGAAATTTATTAAAAAACAAAATGAATGGAAGAGAAACAACAGAATTAATCCAAAACTGTATTTCTCTCCCGATTCTATAGTTGAAGCTGTGCAAAGGCTAAAAATAAACTTTCTACTGGTGATATTTCTCAAAGTTTTTCGAATATTGTGTAATATCATCAAGCTATCAAAATGGAAAAGTTTTCTCAGGAAATATTTTTTCCCCGATCACTTTTTGGGATATGAGCGCCTAAAGTTTAGATTTTTGGGACAGAACATTTCAATTTCAGTAAGAGATGAATCTATGAGATTTAGAGGATGACTTCTTCATAGTATTCTTGATTGAATAAAACATTTTTTTTTTAATTTCAATTCTTGAGGAAGTTATTCAATTCACTAAAAATGACCAAAAATAACTCAGCTAAAAGCTTTTTTTGGTCATTTTTGGTAAATTGAATAACTTTCTCAAACATTGATATCCAACTATTTTCTTTTATTTTATTCAATCAACAATACCATGGAGAATATATCCTCCAAATCTCATATATTTATCTCTTACTTACTGAATTTGAAATGGTCTGTCCCAAAAATGTAAACTTTAGGCGCTCATATCTCAAAAAGCAATGATCGGAAAAAAATGTTTCCTGAGAAAACTTTCTCGTTTTGATAGCTTGATGATATTATACAATATCTGAAAAACTTTGAAAAATATCACCAGTAGAAAGTTTATTCTTATCCTTTTCACAGCCTTAACTATAGAATCGGGAGAGAAATACAGTTTTGGATTAATTCTGTTGTTTCTCTTTCATCCATTTTGTTTTTATTTTGTGAATGAGTAGCTTCAATAAAATTGATTGATAATGATTCTGTGATAGTTGAAATATTCGTATTCTAAACTATTGTGAAAATTTATCACAACTAACCTCAAAAATCAGGATCTAACTTTGAATGCTAATATCAGCTAAATACTGAATCAAAAAGCAATTTTTTTAGCGATTGTGAAGGGAGATTTTTGTTTGGATTTGTATTTTAAAATTAATTAATCTGATAAATTCAAAATTGTCGTAGATACATTTTTCCGGACTTGAATTTTTTGTACGAATTAATTTATCATTTTTACATCACTTCTAGACTGTGTACCGGTATTCTAAATTAAGGTTCAGAGCAGTTTTGGGCGAATGCCTGTTGTTTTTACCTGAATTGTATTTGTATATGAATAAATAAATAAATATTAACAAATAAACAACCTAGTCACTTAAGCTGCGTTTACACCAAAGTTATTAACAAAATGATTATTTCTCCATCCTTTATAGATTCTATTAGATTGAACATAACTTATCATACACATGATGAACATTTGTGTTTGTCAAGTTCCGTTCAATCTAATATAGAATCCATAAGGACAGAGAAATAAACATTTTGTTGATAATTTTGGTGTAAACGCAGCTTTTTAGACTGGTTTATCAACTTTGAAAATTCAGGAGAGAAGTCTGGATTAATTCTGTTTCTCTTCCAATCATTTTTCTGATTTTGTGAATGAGTAGATTCAATGAAATTAATAATAATTAATGATGATTCAATATCCAATTGATCAATAATTTTAAAATGATTACCATCATGAACAAATTAAAATGATGAGCATTTTGAACATAACTTATCATACTCATGATGAACATATGTGTTTGTCAAGTTCCGTTCAATTTAATATAGAATCCATAAGGACAGAGAAATAAACATTTTGTTGATAATTTTGGTGTAAACGCAGCTTCAGACTGGTTTATCAACTTTGAAAATTCAGGAGAGAAGTCTGGATTAATTCTGTTTCTCTTCCAATCATTTTTCTGATTTTGTGAATGAGTAACTTCAATGAAACGAATAATCAATGATTATGTGATAGTTAAAATATTTGTATTCTGAATAATTTATTGTGAACATTTTAAGAAGTGCTATCACAACCTAGTCATTTGGACTGGTTTATGAACTTGAAAATTTAACTTCAAAGGTATTCAAATTCATCAGGAGAGAAGTCTGGATCAATTCTGTTTCTCTCCCAATCATTTTTTTGATTTTTTGAATGAGTAGATTCAATGAAATTAATAATAATTATTGATGAATTAATATCCAATTGATCCAATATTCAATTAATTACCATCTTCAACGAATTTGAATGATGAGAATTTTCAAGCCTTTCAACATCGGCAGGATCAGGACTTAATTCCTATATAGGAAGTACATAGGAGTTCCTGACAGAATGCAGCGCACTTGAACGATCGACAACTAATATTAATCATGTGATCGTAATTAATTTATTAATTAATAAATAACGGAATCGAAGTCTAGAGTTCATAATTTGCTTAATGTTTTTTTATTTGACGGCGGGTGGTCAACTAGAGAAGCGTCTAGAGATGCTGACATCCTGGGCACTAAAACTTATCACTTCGTCAAGATTTCATTTCGTCAAGTACCCTCTTTGACCAGTCCTTGCAGGAAATGGGAGGTTCAGCTGTTCAGAACGTCAAGATTTCACATCAGATGCACACTATAGTGAGGTTCACGTTATAATGGCAGGTTTCAGTTCGTCAAGTACCCTCTTTGACCAGTCCTTGAAGGAAATGACCAGGTTGAGCTGTTCAGAACGTCAAGATTTCACATCAGATGCACACTATAGTGAGGTCCACGTTACAATGGCAGTGGAGAAATATAGGAGAACAGCGTTGCCGTTTCTCTACCTTGCCACTGCCTTCTATAGAGGATAGCTGATACAGGTTTATCTGATGTAATATTGACTGTTCATACTTGTTTAAAATAATCAATCATCAACTCGTCAAGAAATTCTATTGATTGAGATTGGATATTTTGTTAATTTATTATATTTCAAATCCCACAATTTGTCTTTAGAAATGAAGCTCCAACTCATGCGTTGCTACATTTTCTCTGTTTTGCTATATGGTGTGGAAACCTGGACTCTGAACAAAGAAATCACCAGGAGACTTGAAGCATTTGAACTATGGCTTTACAGAAGAATTTTAAGGATATCTTGGACACAAAAAGTCACAAACGCAGAAGTACTACAGCGCATGAGAAAGGGAGCAGAGTTGGTAAACACCGTAAAATGCCGGAAACTCCAATACCTCGGGAATATAATGAGGAACACAGAAAGGTACGGGCTACTCCAAGAGATCCTTCAAGGCAAGATAAACAGCAAGAGGAAACCGGGTCGAAGAAGAATATCTTGGTTGGCAAATCTGAGGAAGTGGTTTGGTAAAACATCAGTAGAACTCTTCCGAATCGCAACCAACAAAATCAAGATAGCCATGCTGATAGCCAACATCCGGAACGGATAGGCACTTAGAGAAGAAGAAGATTATATTTCTACATTGTTGAAAACCGACCTGACAACGTTGTGGAGCTAGAGAAGGATAGCGCTATCTGCTTTGTCAAATGATAGACAAGGATATCAACACCAATGTTAACAAAAAACTGCCATTATAACGTGGACCTCCAGTTAGGAATTTTGGGGATGTTTGTCTCAACTCACACTCACGTGACTCAAGTCGAGAAGAGACTGCGACTCTATTTTCAAAATAATGGTGACACTGAGACCAGTCGATTCTAGTCTCCGCGACTGTCACCATTTGAAAACACATGCTGCGTCGAGAAGAGACTAGAGTCGCAGTCTCTTCTCGACCTGAGTCGTGTACCTAAGTGTGAGTTGAGACTTAGGGAGAATTTAGTGTAAAGGTTGGGGGTTGGGTTTTGCGTTTTGATAGAAATATGCTAGCATGAAGAAAAAATAGCATAAGTATAATATATTTAGTTATGAATTCATCAAGTAGATCTGAATAATACTAGCATCTAGCATCATAGAGAGAAGATGGCATAAGAATATCTCACGACCCCTCCCTTGAATTATTTGATAATTTTCAAACTAAATAATATTATATGATACTGTATCCACTGGACGTTTTGAAAGCAACATGAACTTGAAACCTAGACGTACTGAAGTTGCCTGGTACTTAATCAACTCTTGATTGGGGAAATAATCCGGGTTTTTTAATTAATATTCTTGATTGATTTAGTCGTCCTGGGATTGCATCCATTTTTACTCCTAAACTAGGGATTGTTCAGGAATGTAATACATCTGAGGATGAAAAAATTATTTGTAGTTGGGTACTTGATTCTGAAATCTTGACGAAGTGAATGTCACCGAACTCTTCAGCACTAGCTTGGATCATCCTACTGGAGTCTGTGAGAAAATACTTCCGACATGGATCGATGCTCTCTCCTTCACTCTTCTCTTTTTTGAAAGTGAACTTCTTTGTCACCTACAGTTAGATTCACATTATAAAGTCAGTGGAAATGATAGGAGTACAGAGTTGCCGATTCTCTGGTATCACCATCTTCTATATATTAGATAACATGTATTTTATTCTAAACGCCCCGACTAAAAACAAAATGACTGTTCTGTGTGTAACCATCCAGCAGTGCGGCCTCAGGTTAAAGACTTACATGCTCTAAAGACATTGCTTTGTTTAGAATAATTGTGCTGTCTTCAGTGTTCAGAATTAATTGATTTTTAGTGAATTATTTATTTCGCAGTTGGAAATTATCTATATGAATAAAATGCTGCCGCATCGCGCCTCCTCGGGTGTGCATCCAGCTAAAGTTTGTCATGAGATACGATAAACTATTTCCCTTTTCTCACAATGGTGTAATAACCGAAACCGGTCTTTCTAAGTATCAATAAATCTGTGGTTTTTGACAATTTCTTAGTCTTTTTCATTCAATTAAACTATTTGGCGGTACGGTACGAAGTTCGCCGGGCCAGCTAGTAATCAATGTTAATCTGATGTAAAGTTATGTAATCAATGTCATCAAAATGACATTGAGGAGACATATAAGGGTTTAACCTGTTGTCTCCATGTATGTATTTATGCAAATAAATATTCTACTTTATAAAATGTGAAGCTACTGACTTTATAACGCGAATCTAGCAATAGAAACTCGTCACTTTTTTGCTATAGTCTTTTAGAAGGTTATAACCTAGTGAGAGAAGGCCTCTTATTGCGTTCCGTGTCGGAAGTATTTTCTGGCGAACCCTAGTGATCCCACCTCACCCTGACCCTCTGCGCGGACGAGGACCGCCTTCGACCCCCGGACGTCGCACTAGGAGGCGGTGGAGGCAGCACTGAGGCGGAGGCCGGAGACGCTGATGAGGAGGCCGACGACTGCCGCCTTCGACTGCCGCCCCCGGGGCCGCCTGGAGGTGGCTGGGGAGGCGGTGCTGCACCCGGGTGAGGGCCGATGCTCGGCGGGGGGGTGTCGTCCTCCGCCGATGACCCCGGAGATCATAGACCCGCGTCGAACACCCGTAACGACCTCGTGATCACGTCGTCCTGAACAGAAAACATGCAGTTATAGTTAAACTACTACTGAAAGTAAAAACAGTAGAATATATCAAGACAGTACCCTTCCATTTCATCACAACACTACTATAGTGAGGTCCACGTTATAACGACAGTGGAGAAAGATAGGAGAACAACGTTGCCGATCCTCTGTCTTGTCAATGCCTTCCATAGACGGTAGCTGATATACAGGTTTATTGATGTAATATAAACTGTTCTTTCTCTTTTGAAATAATCAATTATATTTCATTAAGCAAGAAATCATATTTTTCAATATTTTCATAATTAAGTTGAAATATTTTGTTAATGAACTATTAATTCTACATTGTTAAAAGACGATCTAGCAGCAGAGCAAAGCGAGAAAGAGATAGCGCTATCCGCTTTGTTAAAAGATAGACAAGGATAGTAATACCATTGCTAATCAAACACTGCCATTATAACGTAGACCTCACTATAGTCACTGACTCATCAATCTTAAGTAGGTCTATAGTGGGATCCACGTTATAATGGTAGTGTTTGATTAGCAATGGTATTACTATCCTTGTTCATCATTCAACTAAGCCGATAGCGCTATCTCTTTCCCGCTATGCTCTGTTGCCTGATCGTCTTTTAACAATGTAGAATTAATAATTAATTACAACATATCCCATCCTAATCAAGAAATTATTGAAAAATATAATTTCTTGCTTAATAAAATATATTGATTATTTTAAACGAGAATGAACAGTAAGGCTTAACTCACACTTACGCGACTCAGGTTGACAGGAGACTCTCCAGTCGAGAGCATATTTTCTCTCCCAATCAGTGCTACTTTGTAAAAATTATCAATAAATTGAATAAATAAATATGTTTTCAAATGGTGACAGTCGCGGAGACTAGAGTCGACAGGTCTGAGTGTCACCATTTGGAAACACATGCTCTCGACTAGAGTCGAGTCACTTCTCGACCTGAGTCGCGTAAGTGTGTGTTGAGCATTGATAAACCTGTATCAGCTACCGTCTATAGAAGGCATTGACAAGACAGAGGATCGGCAACGTTGTTCTCCTATCTTTCTCCACTGCTATTATAACGTGCACCTCACTATAGATATGTCATATTCTAAAATAAAAAAGTGAAGATACGATGGTCATTCCTTTTTAACCTTCGATGACATCATGAGACACAGACAAGGGGGCGATTTTCACTGAGCTGACGAGCTTGTCATCCTCAAGAAACGCTCTGTGATCGGTGTTGCCAGATCGTCAATCGTTGTCGACTTGAAGTCCCCGAATCATGGTGCCTCAGTAATTTTTATTTCCCTTATTTATCAGGTTTTGTTTGTAATTTATCTTGAATTGTATAATCAGCATCATCCTAACATTGAACACAAAATAGATTGATAAAATAAAGTTGTTTTTGGGGGTGAAGCCGCCCTCTGGCGTGTCAGCAAATTTCACATTCGAATTCAGCGCCCCAAAATACAGTCATATAGAACCGTCAAGAAACATTCTTTCGGGTCTATTCTATTCTATTCTGTTTCCTGAAAAACAACCATTTGACTGGACTATTGGGTGATCTCATAAATTGAAATTCATAATGAGGAATCCCTTTCAAGGTATGTACTTTGAAAGTAGCATCTTAGAGAAACAATAGCGTAAGTAGATATCCCATGTTACAGGGAATTTTTACTGTTTTGTTGGGGTGAGAGTGTAGGAAAGGCACAATTTGAGAGACTACCAGCGTCACACAGCTGCATAGGAAAGAACTATGTGAACTATCGGCTTGGGATAACAGTAAAAGTTGCGACATAAACGCCCTATACCATGGGATTTTTACTTATGCTATCGTTTCTCTATGGTAGCATGGTGGTTTATGTACAATTTACAATGACTGTGTAATTTGTGTAGTTTATTGTGTTTTGTGAAATTTATTATAAAATCATAATCCCTTCCACATTGCACAAAAATAGAGTAATCGAATAAAGTAAATCTCATTAATTGATATTCATAATAAGGATTTCATTTCAAGGTCAACAGCTTGGTGATTTGTATACAATGAACAAAAACTTTGTTTAATTCATAGTGTTTTTGTGTAATTTATCGTACAATCTTCATTCTTTCAACATTACTCAAAAATGGATTAGTCAAAATAAAGTTAATTCCATAAATTGATATTCATAATAAAGGATTCCTTTCAACATCTTTCTAAAGCAGCTTGGTAATTTTGTGTACAATTTACAATGACTTTGTGTAATTTATTGTGTTTCAGTTCTTTATTGAACAATCATTATTCTTTTCACATTAGTACAGAATAAATTTATTCAATTAATTTTTCTAATAACACGAAAAAAATATTTGATTAATCAAATAAAGTTAATCTCGTAAATTGATATTCTAAATGAGGAATTCCTTCCAAGATGATTTGAAAGCTTGGTAATTTGTGAACAAGAGGGCTGTTAAGTAATCCATCAACTTTTAAAGATTAAAAATGTATTAAAATTTGAACAAATAAATAAGTTGACAGTCAGTGATACCTTCATGGCATCTTGCGTTGCTTTATCTTATGCATTCATAGCAGAGCTTAGAAGACAAGAGGCACATCACTGTCTTGATTAATCACTCTGCTAATGATGGCTTGGGTCCTTAAGGGAAAGGGTCAGAAACAGGGGATGAGAGAGGAAAAAGGAGAGGAGATGGACAGGGAAATCACAGGAGAAAGATACAGGGGAATGTACAGGAAAAGGGACATGGAACGCAACAAAGAAAGGGACAGGGAAAGAGACATAGAATGGGACAGGGAAGAAGACAGGAAACGGGACAGGGATGGTGACAGGAGAAGGGACAGGGAAAGGACAGGGAAAGGGACAGGGAAAGGGACAGGGAAGGGACAGGGAAAGGACAGGGAAAGGGACAGGAAAAGGGACAGGAAAAGGGACAGAAGAAGAAACAGGGAAAGGGACAGAGATAGGGACAGGGAAAGGGACAGAAACAGGAGAAGGAACAGGAAAAGGGACAGGGAAATAGACAAAGAAAGAAACAGGAAAAGGGACAGGGAAATAGACAAAGAAAGAAACAGGAAAAGGGACAGGGAATGGGACAGGGAAGGAGACAGGTGAAGGAACAGGGTAAGATACAGGGAAAGGGACCAGGACAGGGACAGGGAAAGGGACAAAGAAAGGGACAGGGAAGAAGACAGGAAACGGGACAGGGATGGTGACAGGAGAAGGGACAGGGAAAGGGGCAGGAAAGGGACAGAAAAGGGACTAAGAGAGGGATAGAAAAAGAGATAGAAGGGACATAGATAGGGAAAGGGACGATAGAAAAGAAAGGGACAGGGAAAATAACAAGAGAAAGAAAAATGCTAGGGAAGAAGACTTCATCTTAAACATTCGTCATTCATGGCAATTAGTCTTAACGACGATTCTGCAGTCTAAAAGGACTTGGCAGATTAAAAATTATACTCAGCTTGAAACGTTTCTTTCTCACAACTTAACACTTTTCTCTTGTGAACTAGCTGCAGCATTTTGATAGTTTATTTGATAAACTAAGGTCCGTACGCAGATACTCGGTTTAAACGGTGGAATGCCAGCTGTTTGTTTAAACGTTTAAGAAACGAATTAGTTAAACGTTTAAGTTTAAACGTTTAAACGAACAGCTGGCATTCCACCGTTTAAACAGAGTATCTGCATACGGACCTTAGTTTATCAAATAAACTATGAAATGCATTATGATAAATGCAACCATATTCACAAATAAACAAACGTGGCTCAGCGTTAAACGTAGTTTTAGCATACGGCCCTGAATCCTTAATGAACTACAAACTAGGAATTTAAGATTATTTTGAGTTGAAAGTTAAGGTTATTTGATTGAACTTGGTTATTACAATAGTTTAGTGGATACCCTAGTTCAGTTGATGAACTGAATCATTCATATTATTTCAATAAACTACAAGCAATGAATAACAATTATTCAACTTGAAAATTCTAGGTTGAACTTTAATGAATGAATTCGATCTAGAAGCCTGAATGTTCACGTGAAATAGTATAAAATTCATAGTTTTCATTGTTATTGTCGAAGAATCTCGTTCCATGAAATAAAGTAGGTTTCTATCTGGAAATACATGTAAGAACAACAGGTATTCGCTCGAAACTGCTTTATCCTATTACATTTAACGAGCAATTTCTGTATATATCCGGTTATTTTCATATCTGGTTATTTTTATAACTGGCTATTTTTATATCTGGTTATTTATGTTTAACGGATCTCGAAAACGGCTCTAACGATTTTCACGAAATTTGGAACATAGTAGGTTCATGATATAAAGTTCGATTGCACTAGGTCTCATCTTTGAGAAAACTCGCTGAACGACATTAAAAGGATAATTCATCCTTGGCTGAAACAGCTGTGGATAGTGAAGAAGTGAGTATGTGAAAAATCAAAATATCGCATCCCCGAGATTCATAAGATGACGTATAGCCAGCTGTGAAATATAAACACGATCATTCTAGAGAATTGTGTTCTGTTTATCAATAAATAAAAATAACGAGCGAAGCTCGGTGCCCCGATATTTATCTATTGAATTTTTATTATCTATATCACTCATGATAGTTTGATAATATCTTGTGCTATCGGACTCCAATAGTTTGACATCTTGTAAGACCGGACTCTCCAAGCAAATGAATTTTTAATGAATTTGCGATGAATTTGTAATGAATGTGCATTGACTCGGCTGGCCAGTTCTGTACTGATTAATTACCGGCCTCTGTTTGCATTATTCTAGGGTGGATATGGTTGGGGAAGTTCACCCCTTAACGCACAAGCAAAATAATAATTAATCATGCATTGAAGTCCTCTACTGGATAATCAATTTTCCAGCTCTCAATGATAATATTATAAACTCGACCATGCTTACATGATCCATGATAACTGATAATAATAATTACTGATCATTCTCTATTATAGAAGAAGAAGAAGAAGAAGAAGAAGAAGATGGTGAATAATAATAATAATATAATAATAATAATAATAATAATAATATAATAATAATAATAATAAGAAGAAGAAGAAGAAGAAGAAGAAGAGAAGAAATAAAATTTATGATCTTAAAAAAACTCAAATTACATGATCCTTGATAACTGAAAATTATTACTGATCATTCTCTATTAAAGGATAATAATAAGGAGAAGAAGAAGAAGAAGAAGAAGAAGAAGAAGAAGAAGAAGAAGAGAAAGAACTTAAAATGTATGAATTCAGGGCTACTTTCTTGTATTTATGAAATAGAATTATAGTACCCTTTAAATTAATAAAATATTAAAAAACAAGAATACAAGTTGTAACGTAAAAAAAGGAAGAACTTAATCTGCAATGTATAATTGGTATCAATGTCTGTAATAAATTCTGGTTTTTGCAACGTTCCGGGGCTAGAAAAAGATAACGCTATCTGCTTTGTCGAATGATAGGCCTGGAGAAGGATAGCAACACCAATGTTAATCAAAATATTTCATTTGAATAATCATGAAAATTCGTTATTTTTTGATCATTGAATTAAAATATTTTTCTGACGAATAAAATATGATTATTGGTTATCCTAAACATGAATGAACAGTTGATTATTATAATAGAACTACTGGTATCAGCTATCCTTTATAGAAGGCAGTGACAAGGAAGAGAATCTTCAACGCTGTTCTCCTATCTTTCTCCACTGCCATTATAACGTGGACCTCACTTTAATTTCAATTATGGAAACCTATTATTGAATCATTGAAAACGTCGAATGAAATACAATCGATTATTTAAAAAAAAATCTGGTGTGGCGCACTCACACAACTTTCCTTGCCGTTATGGAAATTGACCACCTGACGCTAGTGTACCCGCGCATCTCAAGTATACTATTCAAAGATTTTGAGCCAGCTGGTGACAGGGCAATAACGCGGGAGACACACGAGGTCTGCTATCTCTTCATAGTGAATCATTTAATAGAATCAACAGTTGCCAACAGTTTGCAATTGGATAATCACATTTTCTCGAATTTCGAGCTTATTTTCAATTTTAGGTGAAAATGTTACTGATCATTAATTGTAGAGATTTTCATGCTTAATCTTTTCCACTCAAAATGTTTAGTTTAAATTGTATCTAAAGCCTGAAAATTGAGAATCTAAAATCAAACTTTGCATAGATGGGGCGGGTCTCCTGAAATTTTTACAGATATGGGACTTGTGGCAGTTGATAGAGCTTATCGATGACTATTTCAGGTATAACTTTAATCAAAATCGTTGAAGCCGTCTTCGAGAAAATCGCGAAAAACCCTGTTTTTGACAAAATTTTCGCTATTTTAGCCGCTATTTTGAATCGCATTTGATCGAAATTGTTCGTGTCGGATCCTCATAGGGGAAGGACTTTAAGTTCCAAATTTCAAGTCATTCCGTTAATTGGGAGATGAGATATCGTGTACACAGACGCACATACACACACACACACACCACACACACACACACACACACACACACACACACACACACACACAGACCAATACACAAAAAAACAACTTTTTTGGACTCAGGGGACCTTGAAACGTATAGAAATTTAGAAATTTGGGTATCTTAATTTTTTTCGGAAAGCAATACTTTCCTTACCTATGGTAATAGGGCAAGGAAAGTAAAAAGGTGAACAGTTAATATTGCAGCAGATACACAGGCATCATCTATCCTCTATAGAAGGCAGTGGAAAGGCCGAAAATCGGCGACGCTGTTCCCCTTCCTATCTCTCTCCACTGCCATCATAACGTGGACTTTAGGAACTTGAAAAGTGTTTGTCCCGGAGCTAATCCCATGAACCCCTAACTTCCACTATGTGCCCCTTTTTGGGGGTCCAGGGGTGGTAAATAGGAAGGGGGTTGCTTTTCGCAAAGCCGGATAAAATCTCATACACACAGAGAGCTAGCTTGCCGGGTGGTCTTTCGCCTTTCTTCTTCTTCTCTTCTTCATTCTATCGATCTCCTCGCACACTTTGTGCTGTTCTCACTCACACTCACTCTCTCTCTCTCTTTCTCCCTCATTTCTCCCCCTGACCCCTTCAAGCAACAATCAGAATTTATCACATTTTCTTCTCCTTCTATCGGATCCTCTTTTTCTAGCACAATCACCTTTTAACCTATCCTTCATCTTTGCTGATGATTCTCATCCTTGTTTACTCTTTCTCTCTCACTCTCTTTCTCCTCTCTCACTCTTTCTCTCTCACTCACTCTCTCTCTCTCTCTCTTCCTCTCTCTCCCTCATACCTCTTATCCAATCTCTCTCCCACCCTTCCACTCAAGTCTCTATCCTTCTCTATCTTTCACTCTCTCTTTCTCTCTCAGTTCATCTCTTTCTCTCTCAGTTTCTCTCTTTCTATCTCTCACCCTCTCTCTTTCTTTCTTTCTTGCTCCATCTCTTTCTATCTCTCTCTATCACGCTCTCACTCTCTACCCCACCCTCCCACACGTCTACTCACGGATGTTTATCCCATTCATGAAGTATTTCTCTCCCACCCTCCCACTCAAGTCTCTATCCTTCTCTATCTCTCACTCGCTCTTTCTCTCTCAGTTTCTCTCTTTCTATCTCTCTCCCTCTCTCTTTCTTTCTTTCTTGCTACATCTCTTTCTAACTCTCTCTCTCTATCACGCTCTCACTCTCACGGATGTTTATCCCCATTCATGAAGTAGTGGCCATGTAATTGAGTGGTTAGGAAAAATTGAGGTGTTTTTAATAGCATCTTTCGCGCTCACACTAAGTTAGGGTGATGCTCTATATATTTATTCATCTCACTCTACACATACTTCAATGAGAAATGAGAAGAGAGATGTTTAATTAGAATTAAATGAGGTTACCTATAATATACATAATGAAGAAAAGAATTGGCTTACACACGTACGAGATGGGACATTCATAATGACGAGTCACGTTTTCATGATCCATTTTCACAATTTTCATTCCAATTAAAAAAATAAATTTTTCCCTACAGTTACCTTGAAAAGTGGCCATTGCTGCACTGATTACAGAACGCAAAGAATCACTTTTCCGCTCTAGTGCGGGAATAGTTATTTGTGCAACTAGTGCGCAAAGTGACAGTTTGCTGCACCGAAAAAAACGTTTACGCACGAGCCGTAGGTGAGTGCGGAATGATGGTTTCTTGAGTGCAGCAAACGAACTTTGCGCACGTATTTCACATTAAATTTTTCCTACAGTTACCATTGAATATGAAAAGTGGGTAATTATGGATAAAATTCCCTGAAATCCATCAAATGTTTTTCTGTGTAATTTTATTATTAATAAAAACCTTAATTTATTTAAAATTGAATAATAATAATTGAATTATAATGATTAGTGATTCAATTGAAAATTTAAGTGACTGCTCGAAGGGGGTTTATGTTATGTAAGCATTGGAATGACTATAATCAAGGCACATACAGTAGCCTCTCTCTTATCCGGACTCATCGGGACTGAGGCCAGTCCGGATAACGTTTTTTCCGGTTAAACCGACGTTCCCTAAAAGTCGTTAAATTGGTACGCATATTTTGTAGTTTATAAGCCAATAATGACTTTTACGTAAAAATAATAAAACTAGACGCTTAATTATGATATCTGTGAACACAAAACACAAGAAAATAGTTAGTTGCAGTCCGGTTGAACCGATGTGCTGATAATTATTTTCCGGTTAAAGAGATGTCACTTCCGTGGAGTGTAGTCCGGTTAAACCGATGTCCGGTTAAAAGGTGTCCGGTTAAGAGAGAGGCTACTGTAATGGCAAGGCAACGCTGTTCTCCACTGCCATTATAACGTGGGCCTCACTATGAGTATTACCAACTTAATTTTGATTTTGCTGCACTGGTGCTCCATATAACCTACTAACTATTTTGCGTTGTCATGCTGCAAATCTGGAGTATGCAAAGTACTCACTTTGTGCACTAGTGCGGAAAAGTGATTCTTTGCGGCCTGCAATCAGTGCACAAATGGTCACTTTTCAAAGTATCTGTGGGAAAAAAATTTTTCTGCACTCCAGATTTGCAACATGGCAACACAAAATAGTTAGTAGGTTATGTGCAGCAAAATCAAAATTAAGTTGGTCACTGTGACTGTGGTGAACGTTATAGGAATATTGAGGTGGTGGATGACAGCCGCCCCTTCATTCAAACACTACTACATTATTATTAAATTTTGACAATAAATTAAGGTTTTTAATTAATAATAAAATTACACAGAAAAACATTTGATTGGATTTCAGGGAATTTTACCCATAATTACCCACTTTTCATATTCAATGGTGACTGTAGGAAAAATATAATGTGAAATACGTGCGCAAAGTTCGTTTGCTGCACTCAAGAAACCATTCCGCCCTCGCCTAATAATGATCAACTTTGAAAATTATGATATACTCTAGAAGGATTATCATGTCATGTCAACAAATCAGGTTATGCTGATCAAATTGATTAAATGTCTCGCTAGATAAAATTTCTCGCTGATAGATTATGATTACACAGCTGGAAATAATTCTGTATCTCTCCCACACAGGCACACGCATCTTCTGTTATCGAGAGACGACGAAATTATCATCTGTTTTCCAAGGATGAATTATCCTTCTTAATGTCGCTCAGCCAGTTTCCCAAGAATGAGACCTAGTGCAATCGAATCTTTATATCATAAACCTACTATGTTCAAAATTTCGTAAAAATCTTTAGAGCCGTTTTCGAGATCCGTAAAACATAAATAATCAGATATAAAAATAGCCAATTATAAAAATAACCAGATATATAAATACACAAATTGCTCTCTCAATATAATAGGATAATAAAGGGATGAACTGGCTTATACACGTACGAGTTGGGAAATTCACGAATGACGCATCATCACGTCTGATCTATTGGACTGATAAACTCGAAATTTCGCATATAGATTCTTAATTGATCAAGGATGGTTAGAGACCTATTTTAAATTCTTCAATATTTCAGTAGGCTATGTTTTCAGTTTGTCAAGTTTTCAATTGGATCCTTATTGAGCACGGGTTATCTGCTAGTGATATAATAAAGAAAAGAAATGGTTCATACACGTACGGGATAGAAAGTTCACGAATGACGCATCATCACGTCTGATCTATTGGTCTGATAAACTCGAAATTTTGCATATAGATTCATAATTCATCAAGGATTGATAGAGACCTATTTTAAATTCTTGAAGATTTCAGTAGGTCATGTTTTCAGTTGGATCCTTCCGGAGCACGGGTTACTTGCTAGTAATTTATTCATAATTCAGTACATGGAAATCGATTGTTGAGGCTGCAGACCAGTTGAAAAGATGATATTTCAAGATTTCATCTGTTCAATAGTTCTTCCACTGAGGGGTTATATTTTAAAGTCTGTCAAAGATGGACTCATGCTTCAACTCGTTTGTTGGATATGAAGGAAATTCATTATTAATAGTTAGTGGACAGATTTTTTTATTGATGGAATTTAGGGTTGGAATTAATCATTTCAAACAATAATCATGTGTTAATCTAAACCGAATAATAAGTTAATTGACTGAATAGATTTGAATTGACCTGAGTTAAATATATTTGACTAAATACTATACTCGACTTTGTAGTTCAAATAATGCAATAATTAATAAAAAATTCAAATTGAATGAAAAAGACTAAGAAATTGTCAAAAAACACTGATTTATTGATACTTAGAAAGACCGGTTTCGGTTATTACACCATTGTCAATCTCTGATAAACTAAAACTAAATACAAGAGTACTGCCCGTCAGGAATAGCATGAGCTCTGAGTTCAAGATGCCCAGTAGCCCGAGAGAGAATTTTAGTGGTGGGGGAAGCATTTGACTCAGTCACAACTTGACCTCCGTACGGTGCACATCGCTCCGGTTTGCATATGCCTAATAGCATAAGCAGTAGGAAAGGCGACAGTGAGCCTTTCCGTCTCAACAACAAGCTCCAGCCACCTCCCCTCTCTTAGTTTCGAGCGGCCTCCCTACTCTCACTCCATTATCTCTCCTCTCGCGCATCTCACAGTTCATGCTATTCCTGCCTACTAGTAGCAGAATTTATACTAGTAGGCGAGTACTGCTATTGGTCGAGGGCATGAACGCCTGCCATTGGCAGGCCCACTCAACGGTGTGACAAAATGACGGCTTAAGCAACAGAATCGCCATGATAATAAAATTTACTTTCAGTACAAAATAAGAACCAAGAAAACAAGTGTGAAAGATAATAAAACAGATATGTAAATGGAAAAACTATTGACTAATGTATGCTTACAATTTCATGGTAAAACTAAATTCGTAGTGTTGTATTGGTTGAAATGAATCTGGTCATTTAAACTATACTGGGAATTTTCCTTAATTACTCTTGTTATTTTACTTTGTTATAAATTCTGCTGCTCTTGTATTTAGTTTCAGTTTATCAGAGATTGACAATGGTGTAATAACCGAAACCGGTCTTTCTAATTATCAATAAATCAGTGGTTTTTTGACAATTTCTTAGTCTTTTTCATTCAATATGAATAATTACCACAATATAAACTTCTAAACTACACAAAAAGTGAAAAAAGAGAAAATTCAAAGATTGAGTGCCGGTTGCACAAAAGCCGACTGAATTTTAACCGTGGTTAATTCCACGAGAACCAATCAGAGAAGCCGTCTTTTCAGAAAAGCCTTATCTGATTAGTTTTCGTGAAATTAACCGAGATTAAAATGCAACCGGCTTTCGTGCAACAGGCCTAAGTAGATGAAAAGAATTGAAAAAAACTTACGAGAAAATATTCATTAGAGAGAGATAGCAAGAAATTAAATTAAAGAAAACTACACGAGAAAAATATTCGACTGTTTTTCAAATAATGAAATAATAAACGACTCAAAGATTATGAAAATTAGTAGAGTTGATGAAACGTAGAAGCATAAAAGCTTGAAAAAAAGGAAAGAGAATATAGTTGAGCAAAGAAAGTGAGGAAGAATATTTTGGGGAAAAAATTCGACTATATTCTACATTGTGTTTCAAATAATGTAGTAATAAACAATTTTCCAAGATTATGAAACTTGGTAGAGTTGGAAAACCTTACAAGAAAATCTTCAATAGAGAGAAGATGGTCAGGCGAGGAAAGCGAAAAACTACACGGGAAAAGTATTCGACCTCCCTCAATAAAAGAAGAAGAAGAAGGAGAAGAAGAAGAAGATGAAGGAGAAGAAGAAAAAGAAGGATGCCTCAATAATCTGATCTTATTGTTCGAGCATGTTTATTATTTCTCTGCTCCCAATATACGGCAGCACTATTTTCTCATCCAGCGACTTCTGTTTACTTTCGTTCCTTTCTCTGTATATCTCCGACTACACACCCATACGAATTGCTCGTTTGAGTTTGCGCCGTTTTCTTTCCGCTCCGAAGTCGGCGGCATGGATTATTGAATGTTGGAAACCGTATTTCCGGACCTTGGGGGTCCCGAGGGTGAGCCCGAAACAATTGCTCTGTGCGGTCAACATTTCCACCAGGTTTTCCCAGCATTTTCACCAAGGTTTTTCACAGAAAACATTGTTTAACGGGGAACATTTTGTCCCCAGCTTATCACTGAAACATAGTGCTGTGAATTATTCAAATATGTGCCACTGCAAAGGCAGACGTCATTTTTCTGGGTTAGGTTACCTGTGCGCTCGCATAAATTCGCCCCACTTTGTGACCCGTTACATAATAAAGCTCATGTTGCAAATATGGGCTAGCTCTTATCATATTTTCCCATGATGTTGGAGTATTTTTCTTGTTGTAAATATTTTCAGACTAGTTTGCCGTAGTAGGATCTGTTATTTATTTATTTATAAGGTTAGCAAAAAAATACAAGAATCGGAAAAGAAAAAACAGGCTATTGCCTAAAACTTCTTCAATTTCCTAATTTAGTTTTAAATTGTCCAAATATTATAGGTTATGTCCATTCAAATTTCTACACCAAATCACAATCTAAAATATAAATTAGAATAAAACAAACAATTTTAAATTTGGATGGATTAATAATAAAAGTTTCTTAAAAACATGAAACAAACTATAACTTCACAAAATAAAGAATAAAAACACTTAAATTTTGAGCTCATATATTTCATATATTTCAGAATATATTCGCTCTATAGTGTTTGATTAGCAATGGTATTGCTATCCTTGTCTATCATTCAACAAAGCGGATAGCGCTATCTCCTTCTCACTTCAATCTGTTGCCAGATAAGTTCTCAACAATGTTGAATTCATAATTAATTAACAAAATATTCCATCCTAATTATTGAATTATTGAAAAATATAATTTCTTGCTTAATAAAATATAATTGATTATTTTAAACGAGAATTAACAGTTAATATTACATCAATAAACCTGTATCAGCTACCGTCTATAGAAGGCATTGACAAGACAGAGGATCGGCAACGTTGTTCTCCTATATTTCTCCACTGCCATTATGACGTGGACCTCACTAAGTTATTTCAGAAAATACTCGCTCCAGAAAAATATTCAATTTGGGTGCTCAGTTAAATTAAATATCTTGTTGATCGATTACATGTTTAAATTGTTAAAAAACGATCTGGCAACGTTGCGGAGCTAGAAGAGGATAGCGCTATCTGCTTTGTAAAATTATAGACAAGGATAGCAACACCAATGTTAATCAAATACTGCCATTATAACGTGCACCTCACTATGGAGCTTCAGGTCGCCGCATTTGAGTTTATTTTGCCCTGATGCTGCCATTGTGAAATTTATTTTGAAAAGTCAGTACCTGATTTACATTGGTGCGCCATTCTTGTCCAACATTAGACAAAGCAGATAGTTCTATCCTTTCCTACCTCCGCTGCTCCGTTGGCAAGACGTTTGTTGACTATGGAGGAACATTATGAGCTACCAGAATTTTAATCTCAATAATATAAAATCATGAAATATATGTCTCCTTAAGGCTGTGCAAAGGCTAAAAATGAATATTTCAAGTTCGGTAAGAGATGAATCCATGAGATTTAGAAGATAGATTCTTCATGGTATTGTTGATCTAATAAAACGAAAATTCTCTGAAGATATTAATTTTTGAGAAAGTTATTCAATTTACCAAAAATAACTCTCGAGTATTTTTATCCTTATTACAGCCCGGAGCATCATAATATCCAAGAGAAGTTTTCCCGAGAAAACTTTTTCATTCTGATAGCTTGAGGATATACAAATCGAAAAACTTCGTAAAATATCACCAGAATAAAGTTAATTTTTAGCCTTTGCACAGCCTTAAGGAATGAAATAAACTGAAACTGAGTTATTTTTGGCCATGTTTAGTAAATTGAATAACTTTCTCAAAAATTGATATTTACGGAGAATTTTCGATTTATTAGATCAACAATACCATGAAGAATCTATCTTCTAAATCTTATGGATTTATCTCTTACCGAACTTGAAATGTTCTGTCCCAAAAATTTAAACTTTAGGCGCCCATATCTCAAAAAGTAATGATAGGAAAAAAATGTTTTCCTGAGAAAAATTTTTGATTTTGATAGCTTGATGATCGAAAAATATCACCAGAATAAAGTTAATTTTTAGCCTTTGCACAGCCTTAAGGAATGAAATAAACTGAAACTTTTCTCTACTTTAGAGATCTGTTTTCACATACTTTTCTCTGGAATCAAATAAACTGTAACATACTTGTTCTCCTCACTTCGTTTAATCTGTTAAATATACTTTTCCTACAGTTACATTGAAAAGTGGCCATTGCTGCACTGATTACAGAATGCAAAAAATCACTTTTCCGCTCTAGTGCGGGAAAAATTTTTCTGCACTCCAGATTTGCAACATGGCAACGCAAAATACTTAGTAGGTTATATGGAGCAACAGTGCAGCAAAATCAAAATGAAGTTGGTAACAGTGACTGGGCGCAAATTATTACATTATAACCAAGGACAACAGTGGATGACAGCGACAGCCGACAGCCACCACATTCCACATTCAGCACACAGCCGCCTCTTCATTCAAACACTACTACATTATTCAGGCAATTTTACCCATAATTACCCACTTTTCATATTCAATGGTAACTGTAGGAAAAACTTAATGTGAAATACGTGCGCAAAGTTCCTCTGCTGCACTCAAGAAACCATTCCGCCCTCGCCTACGGCTCGGGCGTAAACGTTTCTTTCGGTGCAGCAAACTGTCACTTTGCGCACTAGTTGCACAAATAACTAATTCCTACAGATACCTTGAAAAGGACCATTTCTGCACTGATTACAGGCCGCAAAGAATCACTTTTCCGCTCTAGTGCGCAAAGTATTACTTTGCAAAGGAGTTGAAAAAACCTTCGAGAAAATATTCAATAGAGAGAGATAGCAAGAAATGAAATTAAAGAAAACTACACGAGAAAAATATTCGACTGTTTTTCAAATAATTAAATAATAAACGACTCAAAGATTATGAAAATTAGTAGAGTTGATGAAACGTTGAAGCATAAAAGCTTGAAAAAAGAAAGAGAATATAGTTGAGCAAAGAAAGTGAGGTAGAATATTTTGGGGAAAAAATTCGACTATATTCTACATTGTGTTTCAAATAATGTAGTAATAAACAATTTTCCAAGATTATGAAACTTGGTAGAGTTGGAAAACCTTACAAGAAAATCTTCAATAGAGAGAAGATGGTCAGGCGAGGAAAGCGAAAAACTACACGGGAAAAGTATTCGACCTCCCTCAATAAAAGAAGAAGAAGAAGGAGAAGAAGAAGAAGATGAAGGAGAAGAAGAAAAAGAAGGATGCCTCAATAATCTGATCTTATTGTTCGAGCGTGTTTATTATTTCTCTGCTCCCAATATACGGCAACACTATTTTCTCATCCCGCGACTTCTGTTTACTTTCGTTCCTTTCTCTGTATATCTCCGACTACACACCCATACGAATTGCTCGTTTGAGTTTGCGCCGTTTTCTTTCCGCTCCGAAGTCGGCGGCATGGATTATTGAATGTTGGAAACCGTATTTCCGGACCTTGGGGGTCCCGAGGGTGAGCCCGAAACAATTGCTCTGTGCGGTCAACATTTCCACCAGGTTTTCCCAGCATTTTCACCAAGGTTTTTCACAGAAAACATTGTTTAACGGGGAACATTTTGTCCCCAGCTTATCACTGAAACATAGTGCTGTGAATTATTCAAATATGTGCCACTGCAAAGGCAGACGTCATTTTTCTGGGTTAGGTTACCTGTGCGCTCGCATAAATTCGCCCCACTTTGTGACCCGTTACATAATAAAGCTCATGTTGCAAATATGGGCCAGCTCTTATCATATTTTCCCATGATGTTGGAGTATTTTTCTTGTTGTAAATATTTTCAGACTAGTTTGCCGTAGTAGGATCTGTTATTTATTTATTTATTTATAAGGTTAGCAAAAAAAATACAAGAATCGGAAAAGAAAAAACAGGCTATTGCCTAAAACTTCTTCAATTTCCTAATTTAGTTTTAAATTGTCCAAATATTATAGGTTATGTCCATTCAAATTTCTACACCAAATCACAATCTAAAATATAAATTAGAATAAAACAAACAATTTTAAATTTGGATGGATTAATAATAAAAGTTTCTTAAAAACATGAAACAAACTATAACTTCACAAAATAAAGAATAAAAACACTTAAATTTTGAGCTCATATATTTCAGAATATATTCGCTCTATAGTGTTTGATTAGCAATGGTATTGCTATCCTTGTCTATCATTCAACAAGCGGATAGCGCTATCTCCTTCTCACTTCAATCTGTTGCCAGATAAGTTCTCAACAATGTTGAATTCATAATTAATTAACAAAATATTCCATCCTAATTATTGAATTATTGAAAAATATAATTTCTTGCTTAATAAAATATAATTGATTATTTTAAACGAGAATTAACAGTTAATATTACATCAATGAACCTGTATCAGTTACCGTCTATAGAAGGCATTGACAAGACAGAGGATCGGCAACGTTGTCCTCCTATATTTCTCCACTGCCATTATGACGTGGACCTCACTAAGTTATTTCAGAAAATACTCAATTTTGGTGCTCAGTTAAATTAAATATCTTGTTGATCGATTACATGTTTAAATTGTTAAAAAACGATTTGGCAACGTTGCGGAGCTAGAAGAGGATAGCGCTATCTGCTTTGTAAAATTATAGACAAGGATAGCAACACTAATGTTGATCAAATACTGCCATTATAATGTGCACCTCACTATGGAGCTTCAGGTCGCCGCATTTGAGTTTATTTTGCCCTGATGCTGCCACTGTAAAATTTATTTTAAAAAGTCAATACCTGATTTACATTGGTGCGCCATTCTTGTCTAACATTGGACAAAGCAGATAGTTCTATCTTTTTCTACCTCCGCTGCACCGTTGGCAAGACGTTTATTGACTATGGAGGAACATTATGAGCTACCAGAATTTTAATCTCAATAATATAAAATCATGAAAGATATGTTTCCTTAAGGCTGTGCAAAGGCTAAAAATGAATATTTCAAGTTCGGTAAGAGATGAATCCATGAGATTTAGAAGATAGATTCTTCATGGTATTGTTGATCTAATAAAACGAAAATTCTCTGAAGATATTAATTTTTGAGAAAGTTATTCAATTTACCAAAAATAACTCTCGAGTATTTTTATCCTTATTACAGCCCGGAGCATCATAATATCCAAGAGAAGTTTTCCCGAGAAAACTTTTTCATTCTAATAGTTTGATGATATACAAATCGAAAAACTTCGAAAAATATCAGCAGAATAAAGTTGTTTTTAGCCTTTGCACAGCCTTGAGGAATGAAATAAACTGAAACTGAGTTATTTTTAGTAAATTGAATAACTTTCTCAAAAATTGATATTTTCAGATTTTTTTGTTTTATTAGATCAACAATACCATGAAGAATCTATCTTCTAAATATCACCAGAATAAAGTTGATTTTTAGCCTTTGCACAGCCATTAAGGGATGAAATAAACTGAAACTGAGTTATTTTTGGTCATTTTTGTTAAATTGAATAACTTTCTCAAAAATTGATATTTACAGAAAATTTTCGTTTTATTAGATCAACAATACCATGTAGAGTCTATCTTCCAAATCTCATTGATTCATCTCTTACTGAACTTGAAATGTTCTGTCCCAAAAATTTATCCTTAGGCGCTCATATCTCAAAAAGTATTGATCGGAAAAAAATGTTTTCCTGCGAAAAATTTTTCATTTTGATAGTTCGATGATCGAAAAACTTCGAAAAATATCACCAGAATGAAGTTAATTTTTAGCCTTTGCACAGCTTTAAGGAATGAAATAAACTGAAACTTTTCTCTACTTTAGAGATTTGTTTTCACATACTTTTCTCTGGAATCAAATAAACTGGAACATTCTTGTTTTCCTCACTTCATTTAAACTATTTCTTATGTTACTTTACTGTACTGTTTTCATAAATGTACTCACTTTTAAACAAGACTCTATGAATTCTTCTAGGGTGATGACTCCATCTTGGTTGATGTCTAGCTTCCTGAATACGAAATCCACCTGATCTCTCGCTTTTCTCTCATCTTCAACCTGAAAAATAAAATCCAAACATAAATTTCAAAACGGAATCAATATGAATATAATATTAATTTATCAATATAAAGAGTGGAGTGCTGTTGTTCAACTTTTGAATTTGTGCTCTTCATTTATAATATAGTGAGGTCCACGTTATAATGGCAACAGAGCAAAGCGAGAAAGAGATAGCGCTATCCGCTTTGTTGACTGATAGACAAGGATAGCAATTCCATCGCTAATCAAACACTGCCATTATAACGAGGACCTCACTATAGGAGGTCCTGACTAAGCAGTCATTTCAGATTGAATAATTTTCCATCTATTATGAATAACACCAAGTCCAATCTTCTCAAGATATCATAAGTGGCATCCAGAGATCAGTAGATCCAATGATACATTCGGACACTTTTCAACTTCATCACAGAATTTGAATCTCATGTGAAGCTGGGTTTTCATTTATGCGTAAATGCCGTCGTCGAAAACGACAGGGGGAGAATCTCAGATTGGGTAGATTTCAATTTGTCTACATAACCTAAAAGATTATGTTCAATTATGTTTTAATGGGGCAGGTCGAGTTTATACTTTTTTATACTTTCAAATGACAGTATGTAGATATTATTAGAAATGTTTCAATAATGAAGACAAATAATGGAAATTTATTTGATCAGCTGTTTTAGCACACTTGAAACTTGGACAATATGAATGTCAACAATGCTTGCCGTCGTCGACTGTGGAAATTTACGCACAAACGAGAAAGTTTTACAGTTTTACGCACAAACCTTTACAGTTTTTCAAAACAGGATCTTGATCATTCCTCATTGAATCCAGCACTTATGAAAATCAAGCCTGATGACATGACGTAACTGGTATATAATTGAAGTATAATTCAATAAAAACAATATAAAACGTGCCCTTTTAGTAAAACCCGTTTAGTACCCTTTTATTAAAACATTTAAAATACTTTTAAAGGTATTTCTAAAAATTTTTATGTATCATAATCATTGTATATTTTTTAAAAATATTTAAAATGTTTCAATAAAAGGGTACTACACGTTTTATATTGTTTTCAATAATTTGAATAAAGTAGCCCATAAAAGTGAAGTGATTTTAACTGAAGTTTAATATAAGTGATGTCTTGTGAACAAAACACTTAATTGAAGTTCTGCAAAGTATGGTTTATAATCCATTTTGAACAAAAATTATCTTGCATCAACAAATCTGAGTAACTATTTTTGCTCTTGTCCTATAAATGAATTTCCCTTTCCATTACTGCTGCATTAGTGGTATATTTTTCTCTTCGACTAATTAAATACCTCAATTCTCATGTTTCGTAATCATTGTATATTTTTGAAAGTGATAAACTTCAACAATAAAAAGAACTGACAACTCTAAATCCAATAAAAATTCGACTCTCTGAGTTGAACATTTCTTTACTCAAAACTTAATCATCACTGATTGAACAAAAACACCTTGAAAATATCTCATATGCAGTCTTCTATAGTATTATGCAATCTCATCGAAATATATCAGATTAAATCATATTCTTCGCTGGGATTACAGAAAATTTAAGATTGTTTGATTGATTGGTTGATTGCCTTCATAAAGAGCAATTTATGAGAGGTGTAATATATGAATCATTCTTGTACTTTACCTACATTGAATCTTCTTTTTTCACTAACTGATATCAGCCAGGTTGCACAAAAGTATGTTGAATCTTAGCTGTGATTAAGTAGGCATACTCATTAAAAATGTCTTCTTCCCTGATTGGTTCTCGAGACATTCAACCACCATTTAATCTCCGTTAAAATTAAACTGTGATTAAGTATGCCTACTCATTGAAGATGTCATCTTCCCTGATTGGTTCTCGTGACATTTAACCACCATTTAATCTCCGTTCAAATTAAACTGAGATTAAGTAGCCCTACTCATAAAGATGTCTTCTTCCCTGATTGGTTCTCGTGACATTTAACCACCATTTAATCTCCGTTCGAGTTAAAGTGTGATTAAAGAGGCCTACTAATCAAAAATGTCTTCCTCTTCCCTGATTGGTTCTCGTCACATTTAATCACCATTTAATCTCCATTCAAATTAAAGTGATACTAAGTTGGCCTACTCATCAAAAATGTCTTCCCCTTTCCTGATTGGTTCTCGTGACATTCAACCACCATTTTATCTCAGTTCAAATTAAACTGTGATTAAGTAGGCCTACTCATTGAAGATGTCATCTTCCTTGATTGGTTCTTGTGACATTCAACCACCATTTTATCTCCGTTCAAATTAAAGTGTGATCATAACCTACTAATTAAAAATGTCTTCCCCTTCCCTGATTGGTTCTCGTGACATTTAACCACCATTTAATCTCCGTTCAAATTAAACAGACTTTTGTGTAGCAATGAACTTTTTTCATGACTTTACTTCACCTGTTTCCCTCACCTTGTGACCATTTCTAACTGCCTTCATAAAGCATATAGCTTAAAGGCTACCTTATTATATTATCTACCAATGTAGATAAATGTATAACATCAGTTTCATTTGTATCGTAAATAAATGAATTACGAAAACGAATTCAACAGAAGTTTATGCAGAGTTTGACTCTTGTTTTTTTCTCAGTTTACTTCGATTTTCCTCACCTTGTAACCAGTTCTAACTATTTGCAATTACGAAAACAATCTCAACCATTCTCCAAAACTGATTATATCCTATTATAAGCTGATAACCTATTCGTTATTACGTAGTTGATAGCTGAATTAAACAACTCTACAATACATAACAGTAAGCATCTAGACAAGCACACCTAATAAATCTTATAAACTATGTATTAAATTTATACTAGAGTAATGAAGCGATTAATTTCTATGGCAAATAGATTGAAGATTTATGAATGAAAAAGCTCGTAAACCCAAACAAATTTTACGCTAAAAATGTTATGAGCTATGTATAGTATATGCTAAAGTAATGAAGCGAGTATTTCTATGGCTAATAGATAGGATGGTAGAGATTTATGAATGAAAAAAGTAGTAGAAATAGCGTACGTGTTGGTGGTGTGAGCGACGTCCCATCATTTCATGAATGGCAACAACAATTTCGGCCAATTCTGACCGTGTGATACAACCGTCTCCATTGATGTCATAAAGCTTAAACGTCCAGCGTAGTTTTTCGTAGATGGAGCCTCGCAGTAGCGTTGAAAGAGTCACCAGGAGGTCCTGAAAAGCACACAATTCTGTCACTACCTACAACTATTATATTGGCTCTTTATTGATTCATACAATAAGTACATCATCAAAATGATAGGGAGAGGAAAAATAAGGTAACCTTGTGCTATTCCTCTCCAAAATTTAGAAGAGGTTACACATAGTCCGAAATAGGTTGAGTCTAGTAGTTGTTTTTTCAGTCCTTAAGTATTTTCACAAAGTAGATTTTTAAAGGTTGCTGCTTCAAAACAAAACATAGAAGAAATATTTCACATCATTATCATTAAAAATAGGAAATATTCACATATCGAAAAAAATAATATATTAATATCGGGGACCGAGCTTCGCTCTGGAGTACAAAAGCATAAAAAATTTATTACGAAACAAGAAATTATAATAACATTCATACAGAAATGTTCTATCTCATCACAGTAAATTGAGATTAATTCCCAGAAGAGTGCAAAAATTTCCCTCGCAAAGGCTCAGTTGAACAAAATACGGTTAAATTTTAATCCTGATTAACTTCACGTGAACCAAATCAGAGAAGACCATTTCAAAAAGATGGATCTAATGGAATTAATCAGCATTGAAAATAACCCGGCTTTTTTGCAACCGGCACTAAGTACCTGATTGAATGATTACAAAAGTTCAACAGCTGAGTCATAATTTTGATACAGTCCCACACACATGAACTCTCTCACTCACTTCCATCACCAACAGATGACGAAATAATTACTATCAGCTGTTTTTCCAAGAATGAATAATAACACCATCCTTTCAATGTCCTTCATAGTGTCCTCCCAGGGATGAGACCTAGTGCAATCGAATCTTTATGTTATAAATCATAGTAGGTTCTGAATTTTGTGAGAATCGTTAGAGCCGTTTGAAATACAAACATATAAACATATAAACATTTGAACATCCAAAGATATAAACAGAAGCTGCTCGTTCAATAGTATAGGATATTATAATAAATTATATTACTATAGAGTGAGAGAATGCAACAAAATTGAGTCTAGAGGTGATAAAACGGTTGCTCGAAACGTTTGTATGAATCATTGCAACCTATGGAAGTTAAACTTGGACGATGGTTGTGAAATAAGAGGGAAGAATTTCTGCTTTCGTGACATGGTGCTACGGAAGAATGCTGAGGATTAGTTGGAGTAAGAAGGTGAAAAATTAAGAGGTGTTTCAAAGAGTTGGAGAGAGAGATTAGATTAGATTAGAGAGTGAGAGAGACAGAGAGAGAGACAGTGCCTACTGGAAGAAGTAAAAAGGAGAAGAGCACAACTATAGTGAGGTCCACGTTATAATGGCAGTGGAGGAAGATAGGAGACAACGTGGCCGATCCTCTGTCTTGTCAATGCCTTCTATGGAGGGTAACTGATATCGGTTTATTGATGTAATATTAACGGTTTATTCTTGTTTAAAATATTCAATTATTCTTCATTAATTGAGTTTGTGGCATGAATATTGATGTTGTGGAACATTTCCATAATTGAAGAGACTTGAAGGGTTGTCAAAAATAAAGTGCAATTTTGACAAAATTTCTAGTCTCTTCAATTATATTTTATTAAGCAAGATATTATATTTTTCAATAATTTCATAATGAATTTTAATAATCAAGATTAAATATTTTGTTAGTTAATTATTAATTTTCCACACTGTTAAAAGAGGATCTGGCAACAGAGCAAAGTGAGAAAGAGATAGCACTATCTGCTTTGTGGAATGATAGACAAGGATAGCAATGGTATTGCTAATCAAACACTGTCATTATAACGTGAACCTTACTATAGTGGTTAATTGGAATATGAATATATTATCCTCTATTGAGAGGAGTTAGAACAAACGATTTGGCAACAGAGTAAAGGGTAGAAAATGATACAGTGCTATCTGTTATATTACAACTTTATAGCGAACAAACGATTTGGCAACAGTGTGGAGGTAGAAAAGGATACGGTGCTATCTGCTTTGTCTAATGACAGACAAGGACAGCGAAAGAATGCTAATCAGGTGATGACTTTATGACGTAAATCTAGCTGAATCTTATTTGATACACTTTGCTGACATTTGCAAAATGTCACTGGCGAAATAACGAGGCACTGATGACTTTTTTGACGCGCACTGCTTTGCCAAAATATCTCTTTTTGTGTCATTGTATCTCGTGCTCAAATTGTCTTGTTTTCAGAGTTAAAAGAAAAATGTTGTTTGTGGAATCGCATTTTTTATACAATTTTAGTCTCTTCTAGATGTCAATTATCTAATTGTTGGGAAGGAAATAAATTAGAAATTGCATTTGTTCAAATGCTAATTATTGAGTAATTGTTATTCAACGAAATTCTTAATTAGATGCTGTAAATTCAAATTGTTTATTAATTGTTGAGGTTTTAAATCAATTTGTTTTGGATACACTCCAACTCATAATGACAGCTAAACCAAAATAATAAGGGATAATCTATCTAAAAATAGATCGCCCATTACTATCACACAAGACTATAGTGAGGTCCACGTTATAATGGCAGTGTTTGATTATCAATGGTATTGCTATCCTTGTGTATCATTCAACAAAGCAGATGGTGCTATCTCTTTCTCGCTTTGCTCTGTTGCCAGATCGTTTTTTAACAATGTAGAAATGTAATTAATTAACCAAATATTTAATCTTGATTATGAAAATTCATTATGTAACTATTGAAAAATATAATTTCTTGCTTAATAGAATATAAGTGATTATTTTTAACGAGAATGAACAGTTAATCAATCAGATACTGTCTATAGAAGGCATTGACAAAACAGAGGATCAGCTATGTTGTTCTGCTATCTTTCTCCACTGTCATTATAACGTGGACCTCACAGTATAATATTCCATCTCAATTTTTTCATATTTTCTGGCCACATTGACTAACTTGAGAATAACTTGAGTCAATCAACTGAAATCTTCCTTGGTTCCGAAGATGGCTGGCCTCTCGATCAGCCCAATATTTCTTCATTCTCTGGATTTTCGCCTCGTCTTTCGCATCAGTGATCATCTCCCTGTGCATTTCTAGCAAATCGAATATGTGCGTTTTAAATGATGGGTTATTTTCTTCTATCAATGGCATCCTCAACTTCTCAGCCTATTCCTTGAAGAACCCCTTTTTAGTTCATCAACATATATCATCAATATTATATTTTCAATAAAAGTACTGATCGCAGAATATTATGACAAATAATCATAGATCAAAAATTAAAAAAAACATACTTGCCACATTTCCTCTTTCTGAATTATTACGCATTCCAAGCTGTTTCAGAACTCGATCTTTTTAAAATCTAATTTGAATATCTCTTTTCTGTATAGGGCTACTTGTAATATAAATATAAAGAAAATAAAAATCTCAGTACCCTTTTTGAAATATTTTATCACTTAATGTTTCGGACATTGATGCCATTTTCAAGTGAAAATGGCATGTTGTGATAAAATATTTCAAAAAAAGGGTACTGAGATTTTTATTTTCTTTATATTCTAATTTGAATATTCTATTTATAAAAATATATTGATTTCAAAAAATGATTGTGTATCATTGAATCAATATAAGAATAAAGAATAAAGATTCTTAGACATTCGCAGAACATGGAGAAATTCTATCTCAATTATGGAAATGTAATATCAAATCATTGATAAAATATATTCTCTTGGCGAATAACATATTTAAGATAGAGTTGATTATTATAAACAAGAATGAACAGGTAATATAACATCAGATATTCCGGGATTGCTTGAATCACAGTTATCTACTATAGTTATCTAATCATAGTTATCTATAATATAAATATGACAGACGTAAGGCCCATTAAAGGCTTAAATTACATATATCCAGGCGAGAACTAATATATATATATATTATCTGAAGTAAACTGTAAATATTCTTGTTCGAAATAATCAATTATATCCCATTCGACAAGAACATTAATTTACCAATAATTATATCATAAATTATTTCCATAATAATATTGAAACTGGATATTTTGACAATTAATCATATTTCTACATCATTCTGGCAACGTTGTAGATCTAGAAAAGGATAGCACCATTTGCTTTGTTAAATGATAGTCGAGGATAGAAACACCAATGTTAATCAAATACTGCCTTTATAACGTAAACCTCACTAAATGGGTTTCTGAGAAAAAATTCCCACTGTATAAAACGTTGGTAACAGAAAATTGGCAACTCTGTAGTCCTATAATTTCCACCTACTTTACAACATTAATTCCACTATAGGTTTTCAAGGAAAAATATCAATTTATTCTAAATTGGAGAAATTCTATTTCAATAATTATGGGAATGTAATATCAAATCATTAATAAAATATAGTTTCTTAACGAATAATTCACTAACTATTCCTTCTGAAGAAGGAATTCTGAAAGAGGGTCTAAGGCTTCTGAAGAAGGCTTAATTAGTAACAGAAAAATGGCAACTCCGTTGTTCTATGATTTTCACCAACTTTAAAACCTGAATTTCATTTTAGGTTTTCAAGAAAAAATATGTACTGTGTGGAAGGTGTTGGTAACAGAGAACTGACAACTATGTACTCCTGTCATTTACATCAACCTCATAACGAAAATCTCATTATAGGTTTTAAATGGGAAATATATTCTGAACAAGGCTCTGGTAACATAAAAGTGTCAACTCTGTACTCCTTTAATTTCCATTGACTTTATAACGTTAATCTCACTATAAGTTTTCAATAAAAAATATATTTTGTAGAAGGCGTTGATAACAGAGAACTGACAACTATGCAGTCCTATAATAATTTTCATCAACTTCATTACCAGGATCTCACTGTAGGTTTTCAATAAAAAATATATTCTGAAGAAGGCGTTGATAACAGAGAACTGACAACTATGTACTCCTATCATTTCCTATGACTTTATATATATATATATTATATATATATATATATTATATATATATATATATTATATATATATATATATATATAACGAAATGGCACTCACTCACTCACTCGCAGAACTAAGAATCTACCGGACCAAAAACGTTCAAATTTGGTAGGTATGTTCAGTTGACCCTTTAGAGGCGCACTAAGAACGGAATTGGAAAAATTTTCAAAGATACGCCCAGAGTCTGCGTTTTCTCAGCTTTATCGAGAACAAATGATCAGAAATTGTTCAAATTTGGTACAGAAGCTAAGCTAGGGTGTAATAATGCTATGTTAGAATGAATTTGAAATAACGCCAAAAATACGCCCAAAATCACCGTTTTCCAACGTTTTTCTCAGATTTTCTGCAATCTCTCATCTTTTTCAATAATTGATAGAAATATCTTTGAAAAAAATTCAGTACACAGGTTTAGCTGAGGTGGAAGAATTTTGTTCGACAAAGATACGCCCAAAATTAGCGTTTTTACAACGTTTATCTCAGCTTTTCTGCGTTTTCTCACCTTTTTCAATAATTGATGGAAATATGTTTAAAAAAAATTCAGTAGGCCTACACAGGTTTAGCCGAGGTGGAAGAATTTTATTCGCCAAAGATACGCCGATATAGTAACAGGTGTTTGTACCAGCGTTTTTCTACGTTTTCTCAAATCGAGATCAAATTGACATAAAACGTTCAAATTCGGTACAGAGGCTCCGCTGAGGTCTACATGCAGGCGAGCTAAGCGAGCCCGCTGATCTCATCTTTGGACGATCCAGGGGGCGGAGCCCCCTGGCTAGACGGATATTGCGAGCGAAACGAGCCTGACGGCTAGTGACTTAATATGTGTAACCTTATCTGAATTTGGGAGAGGAATAGCACAAGATTACCTTATTTTTTCTCTCCCTATTATTTCGATGATGTACTTATTGAATAAATCAATGGAAAATAAATAAATAAATAAGTTACAAAAATGTTACAAAGACTGTTGATCATGTTCTCAAATGTCGTCCCTTTAGAATAATTGTTTGTATCAATTTGTGTGATATTTTAGAATTGGGGAATCAATAAAGAAAACGTTAATCTCTCTATAAGTTTCCAAGAAAAAATATCAACTGTTGAAGGCGTTGATAATAGGAGAATGGCAACTCTGCATTCCTATAATTTCCATTGACTTCAAGACTTAATAAGTGTAACCTTATCTGAATTTGAGAGAGGAATAGCACAAGATTACCTTATTTTTTCTCTCCCTATCATTTTGATGATGTACTTATTGTACGAAACAATAAATAAATAAAGTTACAGGAATGTTAATTATTGTTTGAATCAATGGAGAATAAATAAATAATTAAAGTTACAGAAATGTTAAAAAGACTGTTGATCATGTTCTCGAAAAATGTTGTCCCTTTAGAATTGTTTGTATCAATTTGTGTGATATTTTAGAATTGGGAAATCAATAAAGAATAATCTCTCGTTTTCAAGATAAATTATCCACTGTAAAAGGCGTTGATAACAGAGAACTGACAACTCTGTAGTCCTTTCATTTCTACCAACTTTACAGCTTGAATCTCACTATAAGTTTGTTTGTATCAATTTTAGAATTGGAGAATCAATAAAGAATAACGTTAATCTCTCTATAAGTTTTCAAGAAAAAATATCAACTGTGGAAGGCGTTCATAATAGGAGAATGGCAACTCTGTATTCCTCTCATTTCTACCAACTTTACAACATGAATCTCACCATACTGAAAAGCACCCAGTCTCAGAGCAGTTGGCAACACCCACAGTACAATAATAAGCTGTTTGAAATAGAGGAGGCAGAGGAGCACGAAGCACTGGTGGATAATTTTATTTACTCTAACGATTTTCTTCAAATTTATACCCTAGATAGCTATTTATAAGCCCTATCAACTGACTTGAGTCTCATTTCTGGGAAAATTTCTTGGGAAGAGCTCCGTAATATTCTTGAGAAAAATGGCGAATAATCACTAAAAAACCATGTTTTTCACGGTTTTCTCGAAAACGGCTCTAACGATTTTCTTCAAATTTTCACCATGGATAGCTATTTATAAGCACTATCAACTGACATGAGTCTCATTTCTTGGAAAATTGCAGGAGCTCCGTAATATTCTTGAGAAAAATGGCGGATAATCGCAAAATAAAAACATGTTTTTCACGATTTTCTCAAAAATGACTTACTTTATCAATAAAGAAAACGTTTATCTCTCTATAAGTTTCCAAGAAAAAATATCAACTACTGTTGAAGGCGTTGATAATAGGAGAATGGCAATTCTGTATTCCTATAATTTCCATTGACTTCAAGACTTAATAAGTGTAACCTTATCTGAATTTGAGAGAGGAATAGCACAAGGTTACCTTATTTTTTCTCTCCCTATCATTTTGATGATGTACTTATTGTATGAATCAATGGAGAATAAATAAATAAATAAAGTTAGAGGGATGTTAAAAAGACTGTTGATCATGTTTTCAAAAAATGTTGTCCCTTTAGAATTGTTTGTATCAATTTGTGTGATATTTTAGAATTGGGAAATCAATAAAGAATAATCTCTCGTTTTCAAGATAAATTATCCACTGTAAAAGACGTTGATAACAGAGAACTGACAACTCTGTAGTCCTTTCATTTCTACCAACTTTACAGCTTGAATCTCACTATAAGTTTGTTTGTATCAATTTTAGAATTGGAGAATCAATAAAGAATAACGTTTATCTCTCTATAAGTTTTCAAAAGAAATATCAACTGTGGAAGGCGTTGATAATAGGAGAATGGCAACTCTGTATCCCTCTCATTTCTACCAACTTTACAACATGAATTTCACTATACTGAAAAGCACCCAGTCTTAGAGCAGTTGGCAACACCCACAGTACAATAATAAGCTGTTTGAAATAGAGGAGGCACCGGCACGAAGCTCTGGTGGCTAATTTTCATTTTAATTTCTCTTCTCGGCAACAATGAAGGGATTCAGCTGAATGACTCTCGCGATGATGCGTTTGAGATTATGCTGATGATGCATATTGCCCTGAGGCAGCTCTGGCAAAGTAGTAGCACTTGTTGCCTTTTCTGCAGCTCTCACTCTGATTCTAAGTGCCTTCTCCTCGTTTTATCTCTCTCTCTTATCATAATAATGTGCTAGGAGAACGATTATAGAGTTGGAAAAACAGAAACATAGAAGAGAGGATTCACAGAAAGAGAAGTAAGATCTTAAACAAAGATAAGAAAATAAGTCAGTTGATAAAATTTGTTGAATATGAGAAGAAACTATAGAATGAATGGCAATGGAACAGCTTATGATTGGCTATAGTGAAGTTCACGTTATTGACCGAGCGAAGTGAGGTCCAAGATTCAAGTCGACGGTTTGGCATTTTTCTTAGGGCCGTTTGCACAGTGTAAGTTTAAGCTAAAGCTTAAACCAAATCTGGATTTTTTTGGTTTAAACTAAAATTCCGTTTGCACGATATCAGTTTAAACTCTGTATTGAGTTTAAACTCTGGGAAAGTTTAAACCTCCAAAGCAGGAGGTTTAAACCAAATAATTTGGATTAACTTGACATCTGTAAAGATTTGATGGGGAAACAGCTGATAGTAAATTATTTTTCGACTGTTGTTCTTAATGCTTCTGTAGACGATAATTATTATTAATTTAGGTTATAGTGAATCATTTTTTGTATTTGAAAATAGTTGTAATGGAGGAATTGATAGAAGTTTTTAATGCGATTGATAAAGATGACTGCGAAGAAATTTTAAAACTGAGAAAAATTGGGCAAAAAACAAATAATTTAAATTTCTGCGATAGAGAATTTTTTTTAACGGTTTTCTTCAGTAACTGCCAATTGAGTATTTTGATTGAATGAACCACTTGATAGAAATTGAGACAATTTTTAACAGTGGTCTTCGATTAGAAAACATTTTTCAATAACACATAACTGAGATATATTGCTTTCGAGAGATTTCTAATAAACGAGGAAGAACGTAGTAGATTCAAGCGTAACAAAATAACTTTTTTATCTTAAATTCTAAAAATATATTTTCTGGTGCCAACTAAACATAAGTTTTTAAAGAATTTCTTGATCGCTTTTCACTTTTATAACCGTACAGCTTACTAACAGGATTTTGATCAAAAACAAGAAAATACTAAAATAGTAGCTTCATAACCTCAATTTACTGAGTGTTTGTAAACAAATAACTTATTTCCTGTAAGAATCAGCCTTCCCGACATTATAAACGATGACATTCTATTGCCAACTTAACGCTAAACTAGTTTAACTTAAACTGGATTAATAAATGCACTGAGAAAACCGATTCAAGTTTAAACTTTCAGATTAACTTAAACTCGATTAACTTAATCGAGTTTAGCAATCCATACTGTGCAAACTGCCCTAAATGTTTAAATTTTTAAATGTTTATACGTTGCGCATTCACGGCGAAACGCAGTAATAGATATCCATGACATTTGACAGGTATGTTCCTCTTTAAATAATTGCGCGTCGTATTATACAAGGTTTTTGGAAATTTTGCATTCCAAGGATAATATGAAAGGAAAAAGGAGCCACCTTCATACGCCAATATTACCGTAAAAATCTGACTATAGAATCATTCATCATGAATCAGCTGTCTAGTGGACTATAATACTACCCGTTCAAAAACTTCGAACATCTTGAAAATTCATCTTTCCATCAACGTTAGTAGACAGTTAACTATAATACGATCCGTTCAAAAAAATTGAACATCTTGAAAATTGTATCTTCCCATCAACGTTGTAGACAGTTGCAGCCAGACCTGATAACAGTGCTCACACTCACATTCCGGGACGACACGTCACGGTACGATAGGACAGAAAGCTCTATGTTTATTTAGGATTTTTTCTAGACATTTAAAATTCATAAATTATCTATTAATTTTTGAAAAACATAACAACAGGTCAATGTAACTTACTGAGCGCGAGGTCTACTGTTCACAGAACTACTAGTAATGGTAGTGGAGAAAGATAGAAGAAACGTTGCAGAACTTCTGTCTTGTCAATGCCTTCTATAGACGGTAGCTGATGCAGGTTTATCAATGTAATATCAACTGTTCATTCTCGTTTAAAATAATCAATTATATTTTATTGAGCATTAAATTATATTTTTCAATAATTTCTTAATGAAATTTCATAATTAAGATTGAATATTTTGTTGATTAATTATCGATTCCACATTGTTAGAAGCCGATCTGGCAACTGAGCAAAGTGAGAAAGAGATAGCGCTATCCGCTTTGTTGAATGATAGACAAGGATGGCAATGCCATTGATAATCAAACACTGCTATTATAACTTGGACCTCACTATAGTTCTATCTTTCTTTCCTATCATGATAAAACTTTTATTAATTCCACACATTCACATTTCACATTTTCTTAATCTATTCATTGAGCTTTTCTCCTAAAAACTAACTTGTTTATTAATTTTATTAATGATGTTTCTTTTTGTATTAATCACTTCACTACTTTCATATGATGATATTATATCATACGTCGAAATAGAATTAACAAGAACGATTATAGAGTTAGAAAAACGGAAAAATAGAAGTAAAGAGAGGATTAACAGAAAGAGAAGTAAGACCTTAAACAAAGACAAGAAAACAAGTCAGTTGATGAAATTTTTTGAATATTGATATTGTGAAACTACTTCTGAGAGAAGAGAGAAGAAACAAAAAAATTGTCATTAATTATTATTATTAAACGAAAATCCAAATTAAATGCTGTAATTCACCCAGAAGACTTCTGCTACTGCAAATATTGACAACAGGGTAAACAGCTAGATGGAAATTTCCATCTGTAAAAAAGAAGTCATCTCTGAGTAAGAGACAAAAAATCTGGTGTGGCACACTCACACAACTTTCCTTGTTATGAAAATTTATCACCTGACGCTAGTGTTCCCGCGCATCACAAGTCTACTATTCAAAGATCCAAGCCAGCTGGTTACAGGACAATAAGGCTGGAGACAAACGAAGTTTGCTATCTCTTCATAGTGAATGATTTAATATTATCAACAGTTGCCAACAGTTTGTAATTGAAATAATAACATTTTCTCGAATTTCGAGCTTATTTCCAATTTTAGGTGAAAATGTTACTCGACATTAATTGAAGAGATTTTCATGCTGAATCTTTTCCACTTGGAATTTCTTGTTCAAATTGTATCTAAAGCCTGATAATTGGAAATCTAAAATCAAACTTTGCATAGATGGGGCGGAGCTCCTGAAATTTTTACAGATATGGGACTAGTGGCAGTTGATAGAGCTTATCAAAGACTATTTTGAGTATAAATTTGATCAAAATCGTTGGAGCCGTTTTCGAAAAAATCGCGAAAAACCCTGTTTTTGACAACATTTTCACCATTTTATCCGCCATCTTGAATTGCATCAGATCGAAATATTGTTCGTGTCGGATCCTTATATTGTAAGGACCTTGAGTTCCAAATTTCAAGTCATTTCGTTAATTGGGAGATGAGATATCGTGTACACAGACGCACGTACACTCATACACACACACACACACACACCACACACACACACACACACACCACACACACACACACACACACACAACACACACACACACACACACACACACACACACACACACACACACACACACACACACACAACACACACACACACACACACACACCACACACACACACACACAACACACACACACACACACACACACACACACCACACACACACACCACACACACACACACACACACACACACACATAGATCATGTTTTTGGACTCAGGGGACCTTGGAACGTATAGAAAACTTGAAATTATGGTACCTTAATTTTTTTTTGGAAAGCAATACTTTCCTTACCTATGGCACAGATGAAAGAAACACTACTTTATGCTTCTTCCGTGCCTATGGTAATAGGGCAGGGAAAGTAAAAATAAGTCAGTTGATGAAATTTGTTGAATATTGATATTGTGAAACTACTTCTCAGAGAAGAGAGAAGAAACAAAAAAGGAGTCATTAATTATTATTATCATCAAACGAAAATCCAAATTAAATGCTGTAATTCACCCCGAAGACTTCTGCTACTGCAAATATTGACAACAGGGTAAACAGCTAGATGGAAATTTCCATCTGTAAAAAAGAAGTCATCTCTGAGAAAGAGACAAAAAGAGAGTCAGCTCAATATGGTCAGGCCCTTATAGTTGAGAACAGCTAGAAGAGAACTATAGAATGGCAATGGTACAGCTCATGATTGGCTAGTTATCGTTAGAGAAGCTACACGATCACCGCATAAATTACGTCACCGATATCGTAGTACTCGAAATAGGACGTTTTCGCACGAATTGCCGTTAAGTGTCGTTACCGTGACGTTACGGTGATGACTGTGATTGGCCAAAGTGATGCTAATATCAGGTTGACGTGTGCCGTCATGCAAATTTTGTCGCATCTAGGGGCGAAGCAGATAGCGATGCAAATGTTTTGTTTATGAAAAGCGACAAGCTGTCTCCCAGCTGATGATGATAATGATGGAGATGATGATGATGATGATGATGATGATGATGATGATAATGGAGTGGTTTGGGGGTGAGTGAGGGAGAAGTAAAGGGAGACACATCACATCAGCTTAACTTTGTTCACATTGTCTGCGTCGAGAGATAGTGTCAATTTGCCGTCAACACGACAAGTATTGTTGTGTCTAGGCCGTCTTGTTTGTTCCAATACGTCTAGCTAACAATATTATCATATGATGAGGCACAAGTCGATCTAAGTGTTCTGGAAAGTTGTTTACTTGAACTCAGAATGCTGCATAAAATGGGAGATGAGAGAGAGTTCGAGATAATGAGATAAGAGTTCTGATGCTTCGTTGATAAGACAAAAGATATGCAACATGAACTTATATCAATATTAAATGAAAAAGACTAAGAAATTGTCAAAAACCACAGATTTATTGATACTTGGGGCCGTTTGCACAGTATAGATTGCTAAACTCGATTAAGTTAATCGAGTTTAAGATAATCTGAAAGTTTAAAATTGAATCAGTTTTCTCAGTGCATTTACTAATCCAGTTTAAGTTAAACTAGTTTAGCGTTAAGTTGGTAATAGAATGTCATCGTTTATAATATCAGGAAGGCTAAGTTTTACAGGAAATTTGTTATTCGTTTACAAACCATCAGTAAATTGAGGTTATGTAGCTACTATTTCCTCGTTCAAAATCCACAGAGCTGTAAGCTGTACGGTAATAAAAGTGGAAAGCAATCAAGAGATTCTTCAGAAAAATGATGAAATGCTATATTACTATTAGAAACAAACTTATAATTAGTTGGTACCAAAAAAATATTCTGGAATGTAAGATAAAAACCTTATTTTGTTATTTAAATCTATTACGGTCCTCATCGTTTATTAGAAATAATTATCTCAGTTATGTGTTATTAAAAACATGTTTTCTAAACACTGATAAAAATTGTCTTATTTTCTATCAAGTGTTTTATTTAATCAAATACTAAATTGGCACTTGCTTTACTCAAGCGAACCCGTTAAAAAATTCTCTATCATCCCAGAAATTAAAATGATTCGTTTTTTGCCCAATTTTTCTCAATCCAAAATTTCTTAGCAGTCATCTTATCAATCGCATTAAAAACTTCTATCAATTATAATTATTTTTACATTCAAATAATGATTCACTATAACTTGAATGATTATTATCGTCTACAGAGGCATTAAAAACAACCATCGAAAAATAATTTACTATTTGTTTCCCCATCAAATCTTACAGATGTCTAGTTAATCCAAATTATTTGGTTTGAACCTCCCGTTTTGGAGGTTTAAATTTTCCCAGAGTTTAAACCCAATACAGAGTTTAAACTGCTACTGCGCAAACGGAATTTTAGTTTAAACCAAAAAAAATCCAGATTTGGTTTAAGCTTTAGCTTAAACTTACACTGTGCAAACGGCCCTTAGAAAGACCGGTTTCGGTTATTACACCATTGTCAATCTCTGATAAATTTACATCGGTAAATTACAGTGAAGCCCCAGTACTTGATCAAATAAATTTTTAATTGCTTTTCCTAAATATACTGTGATAATAAACCAAATTTTCCAATTTGAAATTCCAGTGATGTGAATTTTCATAAAAATGTGGCACCATTCACAGAAACCTCAAAGAAGACACACCAGGACAAATTTCAGATGAGGACACTATAGTGAGGTCCACGTTATAATGGCAGTGTTTGATTAGCAATGTTATAGCTATCCTTGTCTATCAATCAACAAAGCAAATAGCGCTATCTCTATCTCGCTTTGCTCTGTTGCCAGATCGTCCTTTAACAATGTGGAATCCCATTATATTAAGCGAGCAATTTCTGTACTTATATATCTAGCTATTCTTATATCTGGTTATTTTTATATCTGGTTATTTTTATATCTGGCTATTTTCATATCTGGTTATTTATGTTTAACGGATCTCGAAAACGGCTCTAACGATTTTCACGAAATTTGGAATATAGTAGGTTTATGATATAAAGATTCGATTGCACTAGGTCTCATCCTTGAGAAAACTCGCTGAACGACACTGAAAGGATAATAATTCATCCTTGGCTGAAACAACTGTGGATAGTAGAAAAGTGAGTGAGGGAGTATGTGAAAAATCAAAATATCGCATCCCCGAAATTCATAAGATGACGTATAGCTAGCTGTGAAATATAAACACGATCATTTTAGAGAATTGTGTTCTGTTTATCAATGAATAAAGATAACGAGGAAAGCTCGGTGCCCCGATATTAATTAATTAACAAAATATTTCATCCTTATTATAAAAATTAATTATGAAATTATTGAAATAGTTATTTGTGCAACTAGTGCGCAAAGTGACAGTTTGCTGCACCGAAAAAAACGTTTACGTAAATGATGGTCTCTTGAGTGCACGTATTTCACATTAAATTTTTCCTACAGTTACCATTGAATATGAAAAGTGGTTAATTATGGGTAAAATTCCTTGAAATCCATCAAATGTTTTTCTGTGTAATTTTATTATTAATAAAAACCGTAATTTATTTAAAATTGAATAATAAAAAAGAATTATAATGATTAGTAATTCAATTGAAAACTTATGTGACTGCTTGAAGGGGGTTTATCTTATGTAAGCATTGAAATTACTATAATGAAGACACATAATGGCAAGGCAACGCTGTTCTCCACTGCCATTCATTACAACGTGGGCCTCACTATGAGTATTACCAACTTAATTTTGATTTTGCTGCACTGGTGCTCCATATAACCTACTAACTATTTTGCGTTGTCATGCTGCAAATCTGGAGTACGCAAAGTACTCACTTTGCGCACTAGTGCGGAAAAGTGATTCTTTGCGGCCTGCAATCAGTGCAGAAATGGTCACTTTTCAAGGTATCTGTAGGGAAAGTATAATTCCTTGCTTGATGAAATATAATTAATTATTTCTAACGAGAATGAAGAGTTAATTAAATTACATCAATAAACCTTTATCAGCTACCGTCTATAGAAGGCATTGACAAGACAGAGGATTGGCAACGTTGTTCTCTGCCATTATAACGTGGACCTCACTATAGAATAAGATATCTTCAAAAATGTCAAAGGAGTGGATCGATCAATTCCGTTGGCCAGATAGTTTGAGCTGTAAAATGTTTTAAATTGTTTTAAATGCTTATTGATTGATAAGAGCAATCTAGTATAATAGAGAGTAAATGAGTCAGAGAAAGTTAATTTGAGAAAGTAAGTTTGAGAGAGTCAGCTAGGAAGAGTTAGTTTGAGAGAGTGAGTTTGAGAAGAGTGATCCAGAGAGAATGAGTTTGAGAGAGTCAGCTAGAAAGAGTGAGTTTGAGAAGAGTGATTCCAGAGAGAATGAGTTTGAGAGAGTCAGCAGGGAAGAGTTAGTTTGAGAGAGTAAGTTTGAGGAGAGTGATTCAGAGAGAATGAGTTTGAGAGAGTCAGCAGGGAAGAGTTAGTTTGAGAGAGTAAGTTTGAGAAGAGTGATTCACAGAGAATGAGTTAGAGAGAGTCAGCTAGGAAGAGTTAGTTTGAGAGAGTGAGTTTAAGAGTGATTCCAGAGAGAATGAGTTCGAGAGAGTCAGCAGGGAAGAGTTAGTTTGTGAGAGTTAGTTCGAGAAGAGTGATCCAGAGAGAATGAGTTTGAGAGAGTTGGTTGAAAGAGTGAACTATAGAGAGTGAGGTTCAGAGAGTGGTTTTTAGAGAGAGACCCTGAGTGAGTTTGAGAGAGCGAGATCAACAGAATTAAGTAGTTGGCGTATGCCTAGCACGTTGAACCCTTTCTCAGATATCTCCAACATAACTCTTTGTTAAGGAAACTCTAATTAGGAGTTACATCCCCACAGCATCCTCAGATTCTTCTTACCTCAATTTCCAGGAATTCGCCTGATACTAATCATTCTGGTGAAAGCTTTTTACCATAGAATATGCAATCTAGATTGTCTACTCTAGACTGCTTTCAAGTCCTTGAATTTGAAAGCTTAAATTTTCAGACTATTATAAAAATCATTTTGAAAGATTTTTACCATAGAAAATGCAATCTAGATTGTCTACTCTATGTTTTCAAGTGCTTAAATTTGAAAGCTTAAATTGTCAGACAAATTACTATTACAAAAATCATGTTTTTGGACTCAGGGGACCTTGAAACGTATAGAAAACTTGAAACTTGGGTACCTTAATTTTTGTTGGAAAGCAATACTCTCCTAACCTATGGTGATAGGGCAAGGAAAGTGAAAATTGATAATTGATGGTTAATTGATGAACCTCATCCCTGAAGTGAAAATGATGATGTTGATGATGATTATAATAATAATTATTGATTAGTGAAACTGAATTTACTGTGAGCACAAAGGAAAGAACTAATTTCATTCCTGTTCCATGAACCTGAAAGTATTGGGATGATGTATGTTTTGTGACAAAGATCCGGTTGCACAAAAGCCCATCAAATTTCAACCGTGATTAATTTCACGATAATGCCTTTTTGAGAAGACGGCTTCTCTGATTGGTTCTCGTGGAATTAAACACGGTTAAAATTTAATCGGCTTTTGTGCAACCGGCACAGATATTTCTAATATAGTAAGGTTCACATTATAATGGCAGTATTCGATAAGCATTGGTGTTGCTATCCTTGTCTATCATTCGACAAAGCAGATAGCGCTTTCCTTTTCTAACTCAGCAACGTTGCCGAATCGTTCTTAGGGTTCTAAGAAGTTTAATGAATTACAAGAATTTTTTATTTTATTTATTAAGTCATGTAAAAATATATTTTCTTAAAATAAAAAGTATTATTTATTATTTAGAGAAGAATGAACAGTTGACATCCAATTAGATTCACCGGTATTAGCTATCATCTATGGAAGGTGACGTTGCAGCGGTAGAAAAGGATGGCGCCATCTGCTTTGTCTAGTGATAGACAAGGATAGCAACATCAATGTTAATCAAATATAGCATGACCTCACTATAAACGAGTTACCTTGTTTGTCCCTGTTTACCATTGATAATTTGAAACACATTAGTTCAACTATCTCCACTCAGCTTTCACAAATTTGATGAGAGTTTTTCGTCTACGTTTTTCGAAAGACCATGACAAAAAAAATTTGGTGTTAGTTGAGCGGAAGATTTTCACTTCAACAGCTGCTCTCCTGCAAAAAGTGTAATTATTTTTGAAGCATCGCGAACCTAAAAACAATCTAAATGAGGGTGGAAGGGACTCATCAAATTATCATCAATATCGGGGACCGAGCTCAGCTCTGGAGTTCAAAAGCATATAAAATTTATTACGAAAGAAGACATTATAATATATTTATAGTTCATACAGAAAGGTTCTATCTAATCACAGTGGATTGAGGTTAATTCCCAAAGGAATGCAAAAATTTCCCTCACAAAGGCCCAGTTGTACAAAAGCCGGTAAAATTTCAATCCTGATTTACTTCACGTGAACCAAATCAGAGAAGACCATTTCAAAAAGATGGATCTACTGGAATTAATCAGGATTGAAAATAACCCGGCTCCTGTGCAACCGGCACTAAGTACCTGATTGAATGATTACAAAAGTTCAACAGCTGAGTCATAATTTTGTCTCAGTTCCACACACATGTACTCGCTCACTCACTTCAATCAACAACAGACGACGGAATTATCAGCTGTTTTTCCAAGGATGAATAACTCCATTTAATGTTGTTCAGGGAGTTTTCACAGGGATGAGACCTAGTGCAATCGAAATTTTATATCATAAACCTACTATGTTCCAAATTTCGAGAAAATCGTTAGAGCCGTTTTCGAGATCCGTTGAACATAAATAACCAGATATAAAAATAGCCAGATATATAATAATACAGAAATTGCTCGCTTAATAAAATAGGATATCTACTCCCGCCAAATGCATTTTAGAGGTTGTGATAGCTTTTCTGAAAGATGTTTACGAAAAACCATCTGTATATGAGTAAATTATTTTTCTCACCCTATGTTTTTTTAATTGTTTATAACCTCCAAATCGCTAAATATGGTGAGAAATCTCGCCATATATAACCTATGTCTATAGACATAGATGGATAGATTTAAAGGGGGAGAGAGAAAGAGACAGAGTGATAGAGAGTGTCCGTGGGAGAGAGAGAGTGATAAGCGATGTTCGATTTGCGATATGGAATCGATTCAGAGTGAGAGAGTGTGAATCTGCTGGTGATAGACATAGATGGATAGATATAGAGGGAGAGAGAGATAGCGAGTGTCTGTGGAAGAGAGTGAAAGAGAGATAAGCGATGTTCGACTCGCGATATAGATTTGATTCAATAAGGAATTGGAACGCAAAACAAATGTAAATATGTAGACCGCAAACGCCGCTGTTCAGATCCATATTTCTTGCAAAAACCAAACCAACGGAAGATCAGACAAAGCGAGTCTCTATACACACCACTTTTATATCTATAGTTTGACACTATATATACACTAAATTCACATACAGTTATAACTGTATACAATGTACATACAGTTATAAATTTAGATAAGATTTGGATGGTGGCCAGATCGTGGGGGGTAGGGTACTTGGTGATATAGTGCACTTCTACCCCTTCTTAACCCACCCCCCGTTCTTAACCCCTCTTTCTCAACCATTTCCCCTCTCTGCACCCCCTAAAAGCCCCCAACCACGAGGGCACCTCCAACAGCAATTATGAAGAGATTTATTGCATTCGGAAGCGCCTCCCGATTGCACAGGGGATGTTCTACCCTTGCCTCCAAGGGGGCACTGTAGCTGATACTCAAGAGACTATCCCCCCCCCCTGAACACTCACAGGCAGCAGCAGAGTCAATAACTTAGAGTAGAAAACTTTAACGCATAAACTGGCGCGAGTCTGAAGTTTTTTCTCCGGAGAAAAATTATTCGGGCCCCTTTTTTTTGAGTGGGGGGTAACTTCAGGCCCCCTTTCCTTGGGGGAAGTTCAGGTGCCAACTGGGGATTTCCTTTTTGAGTTTTTTTTTTGGGGGGGGACTCTGGTTCCGGTGCCAAGCCGGGATATCTTTTTGAGTTCCTGTGTTCTTGTAATGAAAAAGTGTTTTGAATTATAGTTAATTATCGTGTTAGTTTACGGGGGTGGTTTGCTTGGTTTAGTTATAGTGAAGTAAACGTTATGATGACAGTGGAGGAAGATAGGAGAACAACTTTGCCGATTCTCTGTCTTGTTTAGATAGTGTTCTCTGACTTTAAATAGTGTTTTGAATTATAGATAATTATTCTGTAAGGTTATGGTGGTGGTTTGATATAGTTATAGTGGGGTAGACGTCATAATGTGATGTGAAAGAAGATAGGAGAACAGCTTTGCCGATTCTCTGACTTGCCACTGCCTTCTATGAAGGACAGCTGATGCCGAAATGTCTGATGTAGAATTACTTCTTCATTTCTGCTTAGGATAATCAATAAAATTACATTTTATTCTTCAGGAATACATATACAAATACACGTGATTGAGGACTGAATTCCCACATAATATGATTGATTCAATAGATTTTACAATAGTAGAATTCTATACTATCAATTAAACTATTGTGAGGTCCACGTTATAATGGCAGTGTTTGTTTGGCAATAGCATTGCTATCCTTGTCTGTCATTCAACAAAGCGGATATCTCTCTCGCTTCGCTCTGTTGCCAGATCGGCTTTCAACAACGTAGAATTAATAATTAATTCACAAAATATTTCATCTTAATTATGAAATTATTGAGAAATATAATTTCATGCTTAATAAGATATAATTTATTGAGAGGATGAACAATTAATATCACATTTATAAACCTTTATCAGCTACCGTCAAGAAGGCATTGACTAGACAATGAGGATCGGCAACGTTGTTGTCCTATCTTTCTCCACTGCCATTATAACGTGGACCTCACTTTATGTAATAACATCACTGAGTATTAGAGAGGACTTAAAAGTCCTAACTCCGCCTAATAAATATTTCTTTTTTCATTTCCCTTCACCCAATGCATTTAGAAGTAGATGGTTTTTGGAGGAAAGGGAATCATTATTCAGTGTTGAGAAAATCAGACAGTTTTAGACGAGTACCTCTAGTTTTTTACCTGGATTTTATTCATACTCTATGAGTGAAGGAATATATCAATAGAAGAATATTTAGTGGATGACAAAAGAATACATGTATCTGTGAGATAGTTCTCAATATAACATTTATTGAAAACTTGCAGGTAACCCGTGCTCCGCAAGGGTCTGTTTTAGAACTTGACACACTGAAAACTTGACATAATGGAATCTTGGAAAAATTGAAGATAGGCCTATAACCATCCTCGGTTGATTAGGAACCTTTATGCAAAATTTCGAGTGAATCAGTTGAGTAGTTGAGACGTGATGATGCGTCAAACATAATTTTCCTATCCCGTACATGTATAAGCCAGTTCTTTCCTTCATTATAGTATAGATTATTATGCAATAATCCTACAGCTACAGGATTATGGGAGAAATCTGGAATAGAGTTTCTTATTCATTGTGATACATTCTGTTATTCATTTAAAGTATTATGTCAACCTTCATATATATATATATATAGCGAGTTTTTGCAACTTCAGTTGTGTCGCTTCTCGCACCCCAATCGCCATCTTTCCTTATCTATCCAGTCTCCTTCAAAGAGACCTCTACTCTCCATTTCAATGTGGACATTGGATACCCATTTCTTTCGCGGTCTTCCACGCCTATTTCTGTTCGCTGGTACCCAATTCCATACTTGCAAAGGAAGTCTTCCTTCATTCATTCTGCGCAGGTGTCCATACCATTTCAATTGTTTCTCTCCAATGACATCCATTATTGTGTTTTTTGCGCTCATTCTCTCTCTTATTATATCATTCAACCTTCAAAATTCAAAATCTTCTAATTAAAAATCAAGTAACGAAGCAGTGTGTAATATCACAGCCTCAACCTTTGGACAATATTAACTTTTTATCAAAATTTTTGGAGAGAAACAGACAGACTCAGCCTATTTTCTCCTCCAATGTCATAATTATATCATGATTGTAGTATTTTGTACAATAAATAAATACTGAATTATCCATTTATTCTACATTCCTTGGATCAAGTTTGCTTTCTGTATGGAAATACTCAATATCAATGTCATTCAATTGACTGGAATTCGAAATTGATTTAAAAGGTTCATTATAAATGTTGTTTTAAAGTATACCGTGTCCCACGAAGAGGTTTACACGTCTCATTTTATATTACGTGCCCATTCATGCACCAAACTTTTTTTTAAAATTCACACAGTTTACAAAGTAGGTTCTAAAAATATTCTGGGAAAATTCAGCCCCTTAACCTTCGTAGAAACATAATGGCGGCATATTGAAAATTTTACCAATTCGCTTCCTATAACAAAATCTACTATCATGAGTTATTATGCCGCCATTTTGTTTCTAAGAAGGTTGGGGAGCTGAAATATTTCACAGAATATTATCAGAACCTATTTTGTGGTGAACTGTGTAAAATTTAAAAAAGTTTTGTGCATGAATGGGCACGTAATATAAAATTAAACGTTTAAACCTCTTCGTGGAGTACGGTGTATAACTTGTCATGGCAATAATATTTGGTAACCCAAAAAGGATAAAATCCGATTTATCTGAAACATAAATATTACTTACCATGTAAAAATATGTTACCCAAACTAAGCTACCCTTGAAAAAAGATAGAAAGATGGAAAGTAGCCTATAGCAATAATTGAAATATAGAAACGATCTACGTATATAATTTTCTAATAAAAGTATGTAACCTAAATAACTGTCAAAGATTATAAAATTACAAATCCTATCTTAAATACCATGTTTAAAACTTCGTAAAACTTTACTTCTAACGGAAACAATATATTATTATACAATGTTCTATTTTCTATACTCTAATATTCTCTAACATTCATTTTTTATCTATACACTATAAACTATAATTGGAGAAATGTATTAGCAGCTAAAACCCACAACCAGCTATGATCTATGATTCTATAATCAATAATAGTTTTGTCTAGGACGATGGAAATGTTTGAAAAACTTTGTAGTTACTTTTTACATTATTGTTGAATTTTTGAGAAGTGCAAAACACTCACCCGAAACGTAATGGCTCCATTACAGTTGACATCAAAGGCTTTGAACACATAATGGGCGTAAAGGGTGGCATCTGAAACAGACAAAATAATATTAGAATATTAGAATCAATAGATGGAAGAGACGATAAAATATTAAAGCTGAAAATTTGAATTTTTGAATAGTAGAGCTCATCGAATTTCCATCTAGCTGTTTACCCTGTTGACAATATTTGCAGTAGCAGAAGTCTTCAGGGTGAATTACAGCATCTGATTTGAATTTTCGTTGAAAAATAATCATAAATTCATTAGCATTTGAATAATTGGAACATCTCAGTAATATTTCCATCTGTAGTTAATTCATTCTTGACTAGCCGGAGACCCATGATTCGAAAAGGGTTTATTTTAAAACTTGACAAAGTGGAAACTTGATGTAATAAGATCTAAAACAATTGAAAATAGGCCTATAACCATCCTCGGTTGATTAATAATCTATGTGCAAAGTTCCAAGTTAATCAGTCCAGTAGTTAAGAGGTGATGATGCGTCAAACATAATTTTCTCAGCCCGTACGTGTATAAGCCAGTTCTTTCCTTTATTAAGGCTGTGCAAAGGCTAAAAATAAACTTTCTACTCGTAATATTTTTCTAAGTTTTTCGATACGTATATCATCAAGATATCAAAATGTGAAAGTTTTCTCAGGAAAAAAAATTTTCTCCGATCATTACTTTTTGAGATATGAGCGACTGAAGTTTGAATTTTTGGGACAGAACATTTCAAATTCGGTACAATATAAATCCATGAGATTCAGAGGATCTATTCTTCATGGTATTGTTGATCTAGTGAAACAAAATTTCTGAAAATATTAATTTTTAATTCAATTTACCAAAAATAACTCAACTAAAAGTTATTTTTAGTAAATTGAATAACTATCTTAAAAATTGATATTTTCAGAAAATTTTTGTTTTACTAGATCAACAATTCCATGAAGAATCCTGTCCTATAAATCTCATGGATTTATCTCTTACCGAATTTGAAATGTTCATTCCCAAAAATTTAAACTTTAGGCGCTCATATCTCAAAAAGTAATGATCAGAGAAAAAAATGTTTTCCTATAAAAAAACCTTTTCATTTTGATAGCCTAATCATATTCAAATCAAAAAACTTTGAAAAATATCACGAGTAAAAAGTTTATTTTTAGCCTTTGCACAGCCTTATAGTATAGAAAGTAACCCGTGCTCCATTTTAAGACTTGACGAACTGAAAACTTGACGTAATGAAATCTTGAAGAATTAAATATAGGCCTATAAAGATCCTTGGTTGATTAAGAATCTTTGTGTAAAGTTTCAAGTTAATCAGTCCAGTAGTCCAGACGTGATGATGCGTCAAACCTAATTTTCTCAGCCCGTACGTGTATAAGCCAGTTCTTTCTTTTATTATAGCATAGATTATTCAAATATAAATTCTCATTTTAATAGAATCAAATCGACCTAAACATCGGATTAGAATATCATTTTATAGTAATTATTGTTGACTGTAAGTGTTATACGGGAATATATCCCGCAACAGGTAGCAAATTGAATCAGCTTTCCTATTCAACCTAGAAAATAGATAATATTATGCACTAGGGGGAACAGCAACATGTTAACATACACGAATGTCTGTTGCAATGGAATTCCGTTTCAAACAAGCAACATTCCATTCTAAAATCTATAGTTAGGTTCACGTTATAATGGCAGTATTCGGTTCACATTGGTGCTGCTATCCTTGTCTATCATTCAACAAAGCCGATAACGTTATCTCTTTCTCGCTTTGCTCTGTTCCCAGATCGTCTTTAAACAATGTAGAATATTCATAAAATATTTCATCTTGATTATGTAAATCGATTAAGAATTATTGAAAAATATAATTTATTGCTTTTTTCCCAGATCGTCTGTTAACAATTTAGAATTAATAAATTATTAACAAAATATTTCATCTTAATTATGAAAATTCATTATGAATTGATTGAAAAATATAATTTATTGCTTAATAAAATATAATTGATCATTTTAAACGAGAATGAACAGTTAATATTACATCAATAAACCTGTATCAGCTACCGTCTATAGAAAGCATTGACATGACAGAGGTTCGGCAACGTTGTTCTGATATCTTTTTTCACTGCCATTATAACGTGGACCTCGCTATAATATCTGCATGTATTGCTTTATGGATTACATGTACC